>NW_026782441.1:0-141027 GCF_031769215.1 Ylistrum balloti
AGGGAAATCGGCGTTTTATGTATGTTTATAAATTCTTTTGGACATGGATATCCTCACTCGATAAAAGTGCCATTGTATCATTTTAAGGTGAAAATGACAAGTAATCTTTTTTCACGGAAACTTTTTTAGTCCAATCGCTGAACAAGTAAACAAACACGGCACCAATGTACGTGTATCGATGAGTCATTAAGACAGACTGATGTTTATATGTATTAGATAGTTAAATAGTTTCCTGATCAAAATACAATTGATATCTCCGAAATAAAGGATTTCACACGTGATTAACGAAATGAATAATAAAATATATACGCCATTTCCACATCGCGGCAATACTACATGTATAACCAAAACAAAGTTCATAGCATGTGAACATCAATAATCATGGTAGTTTGTTTTAATATCTCTGATATTTCTTTTTATTTATTTATTTATTTATTTATTTATTTATTTATTTATTTATTTATTTATTTATTTATTTATTTATTTATTTATTTATTTATTTATTTATTTATAGGCTAATCACCCTATACATTCCGTTCGTATATATATATATATATGAAATGAAATCTATACTGACCGATTCACTTACAGTAAATAAAACAATAGTGACGAATCACGTGAGCATTGTTGAAGAAGTGTACAATGTATATACTATGTTGACGTTGATACTTACATGTACAAGCGTTATAGAAGAAGTGTACAATGTATATACTATGTTGACATTGATACTTACATGTACAAGTGTTATTGAAGAAGTGTACAATGTATATACTATGTTGACGTTGATACTTACATGTACAAGTGTTATTGAAGAAGTGTACAATGTATATACGATGTTGACATTGATACTTACATGTACAAGTGTTATTGAAGAAGTGTACAATGTATATACGATGTTGACATTGATACTTACATGTACAAGCGATATTGAAGAAGTGTACAATGTATATACTATGTTGACGTTGATACTTACATGTACAAGCGTTATTGAAGAAGTGTACAATGTATATACTATGTTGACACTTACATGTACAAGTGTTATTGAAGAAGTGTACAATGTATATACTATGTTGACGTTGATACTTACATGTACACTCATTTTGACGAGAAGAGTACGATGCAGACATGATTATATCAAAGACATTCATTCTTGATTTCGTTTTATCTGGGTTCAGAATGCTTCAGAAACTTTTAGGAAAACTAAGGACGTAGGACGAGACGTCGACATCATACAATAATAGACATAAGTGCTATTCGATAAGATTTTCAGAAAAAGTGGTGTACGCACGTGATTACGTCACGGATAATTACTTTGTTGTCTGTTTGCTTTGTTTTTCATTTGTTTAAATATTTTGCATGCAAGAGTAAAAAAA
Organism: Ylistrum balloti; assembly: GCF_031769215.1. Classification (NCBI taxonomy): domain Eukaryota; kingdom Metazoa; phylum Mollusca; class Bivalvia; order Pectinida; family Pectinidae; genus Ylistrum; species Ylistrum balloti. The sequence continues at coordinate 1,374 of NW_026782441.1, forward strand.
TAACTTAAATAACGATCTTTTCCAATCTCATCTAATTGATTATCGTCCCTGTCTATGTGGACATCCTAATAAGGTACACATCATTTCGTCATCGCCTGTAGTAATTATGTACAGAGAACAGAACTGCACCGAAATCTAAATAATTTCATACCGAGTTCTGCGTCCGCCATATTGGATTACCTCCCTTCACATAGTTATATGCAAAAATCGTCGGTCATATATGATAGTTTGGAGATAAAACAACAACAACAAATAAAATAAATTTCGAATATTTTAATCATCGGTCATACACGCTAGCATTACGGTGAATCTATTTTTTTCCCGCTTCCCGTCGTTCGAATAGTGACGGTCTTACTATTGGTCGGGGCTATGGTAGTGTCTGGATTTCTGCCTCATTTTGATGATATATCTCTGGAATTCAATGAGTCCGGAAGTTTTTTGGCGTTTATCGTTCTGTTCATAAATCGGACAGCCCATCCCATCGATGCTTAAAGTTGGTGACCCCATGACCTCTGTTGTTCTGGCAGCGATGCCAGCATCTCGGCGATCGCACACGAAGTTGAACTGCTCTCTCTCCATCTCTGGGTGTTTCGCTGTCGCACCTATGTCAGCCCTTCTGGTCAGTGGTTGGGACTTGAGACGGTCTTTTTTCTTCCGTGCCTTGATATTTCACTCTGGATTGTCGAAGTGGCGACCGGCGGCACGAAACTCAAGCCTCTCGGCGTAGTCAATGGCGTCCAGTTTTTCTTTCGCTGTAAACGATGTTCCCCGTTTCCCCATGTCGAAGTCGGTGTCAACAATCTATAATTAAATACCTTCGGATACCGCGGTAGGTACAGATATGGGGACAAGGTAGGATTTAAACTTTTCAGACAGTTAAAACAACATCGTTTTCTGAGCAATAGTACGCGTTCAGCCCAAGCCGGGTGTCATAAATCTCCTCATACTCAACGTGTTTGCAGAGACATATGTAACACATAGGTACTAATTGCTATATACGCCCCATGGCAGTTGACTTTCGCAACTCGGCGACAGGCCTTTTTTCATCCGTCTCTTATCAGAAATGACCTGAATGGCCAATTATAAATTTACTATCAAAGGGGGTGTTACATGTGGTAATTTACAAATGTCATTATATCTACATTGTTTCAATTATTGAAGTAAACCACGAATGATCAGGCGGTACTTTTTCCTTCCCAATCCGGTCGACAAATAAATTCACATTTATAAAAAGACATTTTGCCCAGGGGCATATTACCAGAGACATATGTGTTATATACGTCTGATATTACAAAGGGTAGTGGGTGTTTTTCTGGTTTTAGTTTTTGTGTTTGTTCTTTGAGCCTAAAAAGTCTTTATTTGTTATTTACCTGTGCCCCGTTCAATACAAAATATATACCGTCTTTGTACTGACCGGCCTGACCAAAGCCTATTTGTCGTACAATGAAAAGGGAATCTCATTTCCGTAACGAAAATACTAGCTATAAATAAAAAATGACGAATCATATCAATTACAATGATCAGACGGAATGCTGTTGGGATTTTTAGTGCCACGGATTTACAATACACTTTCTTAGATATACGGTGATATTTCAATTGTGAAAAGTTCAAACACGCTTTTTTGTTTTTAAAATGTTTAAAGTAAACAGAAAACATTTGTCATAATAGTTATTGAGATGAAATTTAAAATGGAGATTTTCTACTTCATTGTTAATTTTGAAAAGATTAATAAGGAATTTTGGGAGAAAAATTGTATATAAATACAGCATCGCTAATTAACTTTAATTGATTCAGTACTTCCATTCAATATGATCCTTAATACAGCATCGAACAGAAATGATCAATTCATACGATATAATTTACACGTTTCTAGACAATCATAATAATCAAATATCAAAATAGGTACAAACATATATTTTCTTGCATTTGACACAACTAGGAAAAATAGAAAAACAGTATCAAACCCCTCTATTATACGTTTCTGATTTTACCTGACATAACTGACTTTCAAACCTTGGTCAAAAGAAGATTTAATTTTGTTGGTGTGCTAGTATTGCGTTTAGTCCATGGTATATAATTACATTAGGCTTGCAAAAAACTAATCATGGACTTGTTGCTTGAAAATTATGAACATGGTTTGATGTTGCAACAAATGAACTACAAAAGAATTGACTTGTTGAATGTTAGTCATCAATCTTAATGAGAAATAAAATGCACGAGTTCAGTGAATCCGAGATTTGCTCTGTACTATGTTTTTGATTTGGAGATAAACATGGCCACAGGAGAGAAAAAATGTCTTTTTAAAATGTTGCGGTTAATCAATTTCTAGTCATTGTCATTCTTTTCCTTAGTGAAATGGGTTACTTTAAGATATAGTTAACGGTAAATGTAGGCCTCTTCAGATGCGAATCCTTAATCATGAGTTTTCAGTTGTTAATCTTCAAATTTAAATTGCTGCAGATATAATTGATATATTTTCAAATTCGGGAACTTGTTGTAGTTTTTGAAAAATCAGATCCAGTGATGTCTTTATCACACGCTCTTGGCCAAATCAGATGATTTCTTCGTATGTTGACAATAATAATGTGTGAAATCATTTAGGACAAAGAATCAGATGTAGAGAAATTAGCACGTGAAAGAGATGGTTCACACGTGCCCTTATACCCCTTAGGGGCTCTTTGGTAAGGTTTTACTGGCGCGTCCTTCGAAATATCTGACGATGCGACTCATATTATAAAATGTTGTTTTTTATCAAACAAATGTTGTTGAACTGAATTGTAACATCCTGATTTTTATGATAATCATTAAAGGTGGTTATTTTTTGTTTGTGATTTTGAACATGGATATCCGTGCTATCACTGATTCAAATTCAAGTCCGACATGTTATGATGTGTAACCTCTATGTCGGCTACAACAGATCCCTGTACCAACCTGTCTGTACGGGTTTCCGAGTAAACTAATACCTACGAATTCGGTATTAGTAATTTGATAAGATAACTCATCCATGACTGGCTTATTCTACTTGTGGGCTCTCGTGCCTACGACTCGAAAACGCTAAAGGGACGTAACCCTTAGTATCCCGTAGAAATAGCTGCATATATCACGATTTAAGGCACAAAATCGCCCAGCCAAAAATTCTTTAATGGCTAACCATCCCAACACCACGACATCCCCCCAAAAAGGACCTTTGGAAGTTGTAGTGAATAGAAAGCTGTAATTCTCGACATTATCATATTAAACATAAATCTATTTATTATCAATAGACTACAATGACAAAAAAGACTTATAGAAAATTATTGTAGAAAAGGCGTTACTTATTGTTAAATTCCCGCTTATAAAGATTGGTTGTATGTTGCGCAAAGATATTTTTTCTGTGTGTATTTCCACCGTGAAAATCCATAATGTCAATTATTTCTCGTTTAAAGCTAGAGATGAAAGCCGTGTTCAGCGAGTTGGCATCTTTCTCGCAATATCGTTATTTCGCTTGAGTACTTTACAGTTTACAGAAAAGGAACTTTAAGAAAATCAGCAAAGTGGCTTCAATATTTAAAAATTCAAATGCGACAGAAGTTGTATATTAAGCACACCAATGCCTTTAAATATAAGCTGTTTTCTTTGTATATCTCAAGAAGATACTGACTACTAAATCGGCCTCTCACAACACGAATGGGGTTTATCAGTTGATTAAAAGAAGGAAATGTTTTATTCAAAATTCTGTTTTTATTCCGATCGATTGATTCGATCCAACAATAAGATTTCCATTAGTTAGACTCTCAATAGTTTATAAAATCAAGCCAAGTTTGGGATTTATTTCATTTACGAAAAAAAGGAAAAATATATCGATGTTTTGAATGATATATCTCGTTTCTTTTGGGCACAATTTAATTTGTTTGATATCTAATCAGTTTTTCTTTGTTTTTTAGTATTTTTATCATAGTTTCCATTCAGGAAGCCAAATTATTGTATGATTTTGCTAATCAAACTTTCATTTCATTATATCAACATGTAAATTTCATGGTTTACTTACCGTTTTTGACACTCCTGAAGATATAGGTAAATAGTAAGATATTTACGATCGTCAGGGATAATAGTATCGGATTGGCTTTCCACATGATGTTTAAAGAACTTGGGAACACAGCTCGAGCGGAAAAATGAAACAATGGCGTTACGGTTCCAAATGGCGATCAGAAACTGCGCATTTATTCTCTCCAAACCTTATATAATACAGCGATCCATATATCCGTTATATTACACGACGAATGTTTCTGGAGATACACTCACTGATAAACTTATATTTCTCAATATATTGATCGGGACTATCCTATGTTATCCAAATGACGTTGACTGTAAGAACATGTTGTTTCCTTGTAACTGCGCTTGTGTAAACATATGTTGTCACAGTCTTAATACATGTATTCAGTCTAACTTTCTATACCAAGTCAACTGTCATTACAAGGATAAGAACGTGTACATATCATCATGTATCGGGTAAGATCTACATCAAAGAACGAACATTTTAATTACAAACCGATATTTTGATAGTTTGAAAGATATATTCTGTATTTATGTATACGTTGTAAGACGTAAATAAAATCACGTTACTATCTAAATGGACATCATAACATATTAATTGGTTTTAATTGAGCGGTCAATTACGGTATTGCGGTCATCAGATATATTGTGGTCAGTCTATCTGGCTATTACATTAATGTACGGACGCTCGTCGTTTGAAATACTTAGAACCTATATTTGCTGGAGGCGGTTTGATAAAATTGGTTTGATAATATTACGGATTGAAAATTAAACGGAAACTCGCGAAGGGGTTAGTAAATAGCGACCGCAAACGTATTAAAATCAATCTGTGGTCACTTTTTTACTAGACAGTTTTCGAAATAAGCCCGTATTCATGAAACCATTCTCATGCTCAAGCATGCATTTTGAAACAGAGACTGGAGAGCAACACCATAGACATCATTGCGTACGCTGATGCAGCATCTGAGCTTCTTCACTTGGGTTGAAATGTCTTGCCTAGACTTGCTCTGAGCAAAACGAATGACTTTGTACGTTGTGTCATTGTTGCAGATATTTATGTCAGTGCTATATATTCATCATTGAATTAGTGTTATCACTTATCACTTATCAGTCTTTAGTGTCTCGTATATGCCGTTAGTGCTGTAACATCAATCAGTTTCTAATAGTGTGACATATAAGTGCAGTGTATTTATTAGTATTCATAGTCATGTTGCATATATTTGTCATTTCCTGGTGCTGTATATTTATAAGTTTTTGTAGTAGTGCTGCATATATTTATCATTTCCTAGTGCTGTATATATGTCTTTAGTTATGTGCTGATATGTTGTACATTGATCTTTCTTTAGATCAAAATATTGTACCTTATAGATTTGATTTGAATTTAAAGTTAATTGTAATATTATGATAGAATATATTCATACATGTTGAACTTGATATTTTAGTTGAAGTTACATGTTATTTAAAGGTAATTGTGCTATTATGATAGAATATATTCATAAATATTGGCATCTTTGTGTTCTTTCTTTATATTAAATGTATTTTAAATTTAATCAATTGTAATATTATCATAAGAAAAGTTAATAAATATTGAACTTCATATTGATATCTTAGTTTTCTTTCTGCAAGTTATCACAGGTTAATACAGGTAACACAGGTAGATCCACAGGTAAAATATCTCAGGTAAATATAATACATGTATGATATAGACTATAATTACCCGCCCTTTGATGTTTCTACCTATTGTTCTAGACGGCTGTATCCCCGAACGCATACATTTTAAAAACATGTCTTGGGTGATATGTTTACACAGTGATTATAGTCTGTTTCCTTGTGTAGGTAGTTATATTTACCTGTACAAGTTACCTGTATTTACCTGTGAGTGTACAGGCATCCTGATTTTAGGGTGGGAAATTACAGATGAGGACATATAGTGTATAATAGACTTATTTAAAGTAAAAAAAACAGAAGAAATTACAATTGTATGGATTATATATATAAACTTTAAACAAATTATTTAAGAAATGTTCAATTTACAAGATGAAGGATATAAATTGTGTACAATTTTGTTTTAATATTTTTTAATTTATGCACAATTATGCATGCATTCAATTTCATTTATTCAAATCACAATAACTGCTTGATATGATTATTTTCTTTAAAAAGTGTTTGTATAGTAAATTTTATATTCAAATGATGTTTGCTAAATAAATTAATTGATCTAAAACTGTTCACCTCTCAAAGATCAACTAAAAAACTGATGAACTCAGTTAATAGGACCAAAGCTACAGATGACATGACACTTTGAGGTGAGTATCCAAGCTATTCATGCAGTTTATCTATATAAGCTCCCACATTTTTCACATTGGTATAATTTACTTTGCTATCATTCAACAAATCTTCTAGTGTTTCAGTTCCCAATCATGGCTAACGCTCAGTTAAATTTTAAGTTCATTAGAAATAGACTTGGGGGTAACAACTTATCATATAATGGTTACTTGTACAGAATTAGATCATCTCGAGGAGAAAGGTAAATACTGATGTAAAAGTTGTTTTGTAAAAAGAAATATTTTGTTAATTCTATCCTTGAAACAAAAACTCATAAATTGTATCAATGGACTTTTTTGCTCTTATGTATGCAATAAGGAAGAAATAATTAGAGATAAAAAGTAAATTGATGAATAAATAAATAAATGAAAATAATAAATCATATTTTTTATACATCATACTCTTGAAGTCACAGTAAGTGTTGCTTTGAAACACTGATAGATTTTTTTTTTCTACATATAAATCTCAAGTGTTGCAAACTATACATTTATGTGAACCAGACATTAATATCTTCTTTTTCTCTTTCAGAACTTACTGGAGATGCACCATTACCAACTGCCTTGCTACAATCAACACCCGCAACAACATCATAGTAGGAGTTGGACGGCAACCACACAATCACCCGGGAGACCATGCAAGCATCGTAGCCAAGGAGATCATGAACTGCATCACTGACCGCTGCCAGAAAGAAATCAGACCAATCCCTACCATCTACAGTGAGGAACTCTGCAAACTGCGTGACAACGAATGGGATGAAGAGACAAGAACCGTTGTAGAGAAGATACCCACCTTCAACTCCAAGAAGTCACAGCTGTACAGAGCTAGACGCAAGCTTACACCAAAGCTACCAACCACTACCCAGGACATTGATCTCGAGGGAAGATGGACGGAAACCAACACTGGAGAGCGCTTCCTACACATTGACGATGGTGACCAGAACAGAATCCTTGTCTTCGCCACATCAGAGGACTTGGCTGAGCTCGCCACCGCCGGCCGCATCTACTGTGATGGTACTTTCTACACGTGTCCCAACATCTTTCATCAGATCTACACGATACACATTGAGATAGATGGATCCATGTACCCAGTTGTCTACTCTCTTCTACCCGGGAAAAGTCAGCACATCTACACAAGATTCTTCACACTACTCAAGACATTCATGGCAGACAACCACCTACCCATGTCGCCCGACACAGTATTCGTTGACTTTGAGACAGCTGTCCACAACGCAATCCGCACCGTCTTCCCAGGGACCGATATCAACGGCTGCTTCTTCCACTACACCCAATGCGTCTGGAGAAAGGCACTGATGACTGGACTACAGCTTCCATACCGGGACAACGAAGACATCAGGAGACTGGTTCGCCGTGCAGCAGTCCTACCTCTGGTACCTGAGCAGCAAGTTGAGGATGTCTGGTTTCACGCACTACAGGACATTGAGTACGCCGACCTACCAGCTGACGTGACACCATTCACGGACTATGTTGTTGACCAATGGGTGGATGGAGACCGACCAGTTTGGAACCACTACGACAACGATGGACCACGTACCACCAACCACCTAGAAGCCTGGCACGGGAAGCTGAAGAAGATTGTGCAACACGCCCATCCAAATATCTTCGAGATCATCCAGACATTCAAAGACATTCAGGCTACCAACGAAATTGCAAGACTCCAACGACGCGCCGGTGGAACCAGACGACCCCGACCCAAGAGGTACAGAAACATTGACACCCGCCTTGCCCTGCTGAAACAGAGACTGGAGAGCAACACCATAGACATCATTGCGTACGCTGATGCAGCATCTGAGCTTCTTCACTTGGGTTGAAATGTCTTGCCTAGACTTGCTCTGAGCAAAACGAATGACTTTGTACGTTGTGTCATTGTTGCAGATATTTATGTCAGTGCTATATATTCATCATTGAATTAGTGTTATCACTTATCAGTCTTTAGTGTCTCGTATATGCCATTAGTGCTGTAACATCAATCAGTTTCTAATAGTGTGACATATAAGTGCAGTGTATTTATTAGTATTCATAGTCATGTTGCATATATTTGTCATTTCCTGGTGCTGTATATTTATAAGTTTTTGTAGTAGTGCTGCATATATTTATCATTTCCTAGTGCTGTATATATGTCTTTAGTTATGTGCTGATATGTTGTACATTGATCTTTCTTTAGATCAAAATATTGTACCTTATAGATTTGATTTGAATTTAAAGTTAATTGTAATATTATGATAGAATATATTCATACATGTTGAACTTGATATTTTAGTTAGTTGAAGTTACATGTTATTTAAAGGTAATTGTGCTATTATGATAGAATATATTCATAAATATTGGCATCTTTGTGTTCTTTCTTTATATTAAATGTATTTTAAATTTAATCAATTGTAATATTATCATAAGAAAAGTTAATAAATATTGAACTTCATATTGATATCTTAGTTTTCTTTCTGCAAGTTATCACAGGTTAATACAGGTAGCACAGGTAGATCCACAGGTAAAATATCTCAGGTAAATATAATACATGTATGATATAGACTATAATTACCCCCCCTTTGATGTTTCTACCTATTGTTCTAGACATGTATGCGTTCAGGGAACACACCATTAAGACTGTGACAACATATGTTTACACAAGCGCAGTCACAAGGAAACAACATGTTCTTACAGTCAACGTCATTTGGATAATATAGGATAGTCCCGATCAATATATTGAGAAATATAAGTTTATCAGTGAGTGTATCTCCAGAAACATTCGTCGTGTAATATAACGGATATATGGATCGCTGTATTATATAAAGTTTGGAGAGAATAAATGCGCAGTTTCTGATCGCCATTTGGAACCGTAACGCCATTGTTTCATTTTTCCGCTCGAGCTGTGTTCCCAAGTTCTTTAAACATCATGTGGAAAGCCAATCCGATACTACTATCCCTGACGATCGTAAATATCTTACTATTTACCTATATCTTCAGGAGTGTCAAAAACGGTAAGTAAACCATGAAATTTACATGTTGATATAATGAAATGAAAGTTTGATTAGCAAAATCATACAATAATTTGGCTTCCTGAATGGAAACTATGATAAAAATACTAAAAAACAAAGAAAAACTGATTAGATATCAAACAAATTAAATTGTGCCCAAAAGAAACGAGATATATCATTCAAAACATCGATATCTTTTTCCTTTTTTTCGTAAATGAAATGAATCCCAAACTTGGCTTGATTTTATAAACTATTGAGAGTCTAACTAATGGAAATCTTATTGTTGGATCGAATCAATCGATCGGAATAAAAACAGAATTTTGAATACAACATTTCCTTCCTTTAATCAACTGATAAACCCCATTCGTGTTGTGAGAGGCCGATTTAGTAGTCAGTATCTTCTTGAGATATACAAAGAAAACAGCTTATATTTAAAGGCATTGGTGTGCTTAATATACAACTTCTGTCGTATTTGAATTTTTTAATATTGAAGCCACTTTGCTGATTTTCTTAAAGTTCCTTTTCTGTAAACTGTAAAGTACTCAAGCGAAATAACGATATTGCGAGAAAGATGCCAACTCGCTGAACACGGCTTTCATCTCTAGCTTTAAACGAGAAATAATTGACATTATGGATTTTCACGGTGGAAATACACACAGAAAAAATATCTTTGCGCAACATACAACCAATCTTTATAAGCGGGAATTTAACAATAAGTAACGCCTTTTCTACAATAATTTTCTATAAGTCTTTTTTGTCATTGTAGTCTATTGATAATAAATATTTATGTTTAATATGATAATGTCGAGAATTACAGCTTTCTATTCACTACAACTTCCAAAGGTCCTTTTTGGGGGGATGTCGTGGTGTTGGGATGGTTAGCCATTAAAGAATTTTTGGCTGGGCGATTTTGTGCCTTAAATCGTGATATATGCAGCTATTTCTACGGGATACTAAGGGTTACGTCCCTTTAGCGTTTTCGAGTCGTAGGCACGAGAGCCCACAAGTAGAATAAGCCAGTCATGGATGAGTTATCTTATCAAATTACTAATACCGAATTCGTAGGTATTAGTTTACTCGGAAACCCGTACAGACAGGTTGGTACAGGGATCTGTTGTAGCCGACATAGAGGTTACACATCATAACATGTCGGACTTGAATTTGAATCAGTGATAGCACGGATATCCATGTTCAAAATCACAAACAAAAAATAACCACCTTTAATGATTATCATAAAAATCAGGATGTTACAATTCAGTTCAACAACATTTGTTTGATAAAAAACAACATTTTATAATATGAGTCGCATCGTCAGATATTTCGAAGGACGCGCCAGTAAAACCTTACCTAAGAGCCCCTAAGGGGTATAAGGGCACGTGTGAACCATCTCTTTCACGTGCTAATTTCTCTACATCTGATTCTTTGTCCTAAATGATTTCACACATTATTATTGTCAACATACGAAGAAATCATCTGATTTGGCCAAGAGCGTGTGATAAAGACATCACTGGATCTGATTTTTCAAAAACTACAACAAGTTCCCGAATTTGAAAATATATCAATTATATCTGCAGCAATTTAAATTTGAAGATTAACAACTGAAAACTCATGATTAAGGATTCGCATCTGAAGAGGCCTACATTTACCGTTAACTATATCTTAAAGTAACCCATTTCACTAAGGAAAAGAATGACAATGACTAGAACTAGATTAACCGCAACATTTTAAAAAGACATTTTTTCTCTCCTGTGGCCATGTTTATCTCCAAATCAAAAACATAGTACAGAGCAAATCTCGGATTCACTGAACTCGTGCATTTTATTTCTCATTAAGATTGATGACTAACATTCAACTAGTCAATTCTTTTGTAGTTCATTTGTTGCAACATCAAACCATGTTCATAATTTTCAAGCAACAAGTCCATGATTAGTTTTTTGCAAGCCTAATGTAATTATATACCATGGACTAAACGCAATACTAGCACACCAACAAAATTAAATCTTCTTTTGACCAAGGTTTGAAAGTCAGTTATGTCAGGTAAAATCAGAAACGTATAATAGAGGGGTTTGATACTGTTTTTCTATTTTTCCTAGTTGTGTCAAATGCAAGAAAATATATGTTTGTACCTATTTTGATATTTGATTATTATGATTGTCTAGAAACGTGTAAATTATATCGTATGAATTGATCATTTCTGTTCGATGCTGTATTAAGGATCATATTGAATGGAAGTACTGAATCAATTAAAGTTAATTAGCGATGCTGTATTTATATACAATTTTTCTCCCAAATTCTTATTAATCTTCAAAATTTAGGTAACATTTCTGTTAGTTTGTTATTAACATTTCTGAAGTTTGTTATGTAACATTTCTGTTAGTTTGTTAGGTAACATTTCTGTTAGTTTGTTATGTAACATTTCTGTTAGTTTGTTAGGTAACATTTCTGTTAGTTTGTTATGTAACATTTCTGTTAGTTTGTTATGTAACATTTCTGTTAGTTTGTTATGTAACATTTCTGTTAGTTTGTTATGTAACATTTCTGTTAGTTTGTTATGTAACATTTCTGTTAGTTTGTTAGGTAACATTTCTGTTAGTTTGTTATGTAACATTTCTGTTAGTTTGTTATGTAACATTTCTGTAAGTTTGTTATGTGTTAGTTTGTTATGTAACATTTCTGTCAGTTTGTTAGGTAACATTTCTGTTAGTTTGTTATGTAACATTTCTGTTAGTTTGTTATGTAACATTTCTGTTAGTTTGTTATGTAACATTTCTGTTAGTTTGTTATGTAACATTTCTGTTAGTTTGTTATGTAACATTTCTGTAAGTTTGTTATGTAACATTTCTGTTAGTTTGTTATGTGTTAGTTTGTTATGTAACATTTCTGTTAGTTTGTTATGTAACATTTCTGTTAGTTTGTTATGTAACATTTCTGTTAGTTTGTTATGTAACATTTCTGTTAGTTTGTTATGTAACATTTCTGTTAGTTTGTTAGTTTGTTATGTAATATTTCTGTAAGTATGTTATGTAACATTTCTGTTAGTTTGTTATGTAACATTTCTGTTAGTTTGTTATGTGTTAGTTTGTTATGTAACATTTCTGTTAGTTTGTTATGTGTTAGTTTGTTATGTAACATTTCTGTTAGTTTGTTATGTAACATTTCTGTTAGTTTGTTAGTTTGTTATGTAATATTTCTGTAAGTCTGTTATGTAACATTTCTGTTAGTTTGTTATGTAACATTTCTGTTAGTTTGTTATGTAACATTTCTGTTAGTTTGTTATGTAACATTTCTGTTAGTTTGTTAGTTTGTTATGTAATATTTCTGTTTGTTATGTAACATTTCTGTTAGTTTGTTATGTAACATTTCTGTAGTTTGTTAGGTAACATTTCTGTTAGTTTGTTATGTAACATTTCTTAAGTTTGTTATGTAACATTTCTGTTAGTTTGTTATGTAACATTTCTGTTAGTTTGTTATGTTACATTTCTGTTAGTTTGTTATGTGTTAACATTTCTGTAACATTTTGTTAGTAACATTTCTGTTAGTTTGTTATGTAACATTTCTGTTAGTTTGTTATGTGTTAGTTTGTTATGTAACATTTCTGTTAGTTTGTTATGTAACATTTCTGTTAGTTTGTTATGTAACATTTCTGTTAGTTTGTTATGTGTTAGTTTGTTATGTAACATTTCTGTTAGTTTGTTATGTAACATTTCTGTAAGTTTGTTATGTAACATTTCTGTTAGTTTGTTATGTAACATTTCTGTTAGTTTGTTATGTAACATTTCTGTTAGTTTGTTATGTAACATTTCTGTTAGTTTGTTATGTAACATTTCTGTTAGTTTGTTATGTAACATTTCTGTTAGTTTGTTAGGTAACATTTCTGTTAGTTTGTTATGTAACATTTCTGTTAGTTTGTTAGGTAACATTTCTGTTAGTTTGTTATGTAACATTTCTGTTAGTTTGTTATGTAACATTTCTGTTAGTTTGTTATGTAACATTTCTGTTAGTTTGTTATGTAACATTTCTGTTAGTTTGTTATGTAACATTTCTGTTAGTTTGTTATGTAACATTTCTGTTAGTTTGTTATGTAACATTTCTGTTAGTTTGTTATGTAACATTTCTGTTAGTTTGTTATGTAACATTTCTGTTAGTTTGTTATGTAACATTTCTGTTAGTTTGTTATGTAACATTTCTGTTAGTTTGTTATGTAACATTTCTGTTAGTTTGTTATGTAACATTTCTGTTAGTTTGTTAGGTAACATTTCTGTTAGTTTGTTATGTAACATTTCTGTAAGTTTGTTATGTAACATTTCTGTTAGTTTGTTATGTAACATTTCTGTTAGTTTGTTATGTAACATTTCTGTAAGTTTGTTAGGTAACATTTCTGTTAGTTTGTTATGTAACATTTCTGTAAGTTTGTTATGTAACATTTCTGTTAGTTTGTTATGTAACATTTCTGTTAGTTTGTTATGTAACATTTCTGTTAGTTTGTTATGTAACATTTCTGTTAGTTTGTTATGTAACATTTCTGTTATGTAACATTTCTGTTAGTTTGTTATGTAACATTTCTGTTAGTTTGTTATGTAACATTTCTGTTAGTTTGTTATGTAACATTTCTGTTAGTTTGTTATGTAACATTTCTGTTAGTTTGTTATGTAACATTTCTGTTAGTTTGTTATGTAACATTTCTGTAAGTTTGTTATGTAACATTTCTGTTAGTTTGTTATGTAACATTTCTGTTAGTTTGTTAGGTAACATTTCTGTTAGTTTGTTAGGTAACATTTCTGTTAGTTTGTTATGTAACATTTCTGTTAGTTTGTTATGTAACATTTCTGTTAGTTTGGTATGTAACATTTCTGTTAGTTTGTTATGTAACATTTCTGTTAGTTTGTTATGTAACATTTCTGTAAGTTTGTTATGTAACATTTCTGTTAGTTTGTTATGTAACATTTCTGTTAGTTTGATATGTAACATTTCTGTAAGTTTGTTATGTAACATTTCTGTAAGTTTGTTATGTAACATTTCTGTTAGTTTGTTAGGTAACATTTCTGTTAGTTTGTTATGTGTTAGTTTGTTATGTAACATTTCTGTTAGTTTGTTATGTAACATTTCTGTTAGTTTGTTATGTAACATTTCTGTTAGTTTGTTATGTAACATTTCTGTTAGTTTGTTATGTAACATTTCTGTTAGTTTGTTATGTAACATTTCTGTTAGTTTGTTATGTAACATTTCTGTTAGTTTGTTAGGTAACATTTCTGTTAGTTTGTTATGTAACATTTCTGTTAGTTTGTTATGTGTTAGTTTGTTATGTATTATTTCTGTTAGTTTGTTATGTAACATTTCTGTTAGTTTGTTATGTAACATTTCTGCTAGTTTGTTATGTAACATTTCTGTTAGTTTGTTATGTAACATTTCTGTTAGTTTGTTATGTAACAGTTTGTTTCTGTTAGTTTGTTATGTAACATTTCTGTTAGTTTGTTATGTGTTAGTTTGTTATGTAACATTTCTGTTAGTTTGTTATGTAACATTTCTGTTAGTTTGTTATGTAACATTTCTGTTAGTTTGTTATGTAACATTTCTGTTAGTTTGTTATGTAACATTTCTGTTAGTTTGTTATGTAACATTTCTGTTAGTTTGTTATGTAACATTTCTGTTAGTTTGTTATGTAACATTTCTGTTAGTTTGTTATGTAACATTTCTGTTAGTTTGTTATGTAACATTTCTGTTAGTTTGTTATGTAACATTTCTGTTAGTTTGTTATGTAACATTTCTGTTAGTTTGTTATGTAACATTTCTGTTAGTTTGTTATGTAACATTTCTGTTAGTTTGTTATGTAACATTTCTGTTAGTTTGTTATGTAACATTTCTGTTAGTTTGTTATGTAACATTTCTGTTAGTTTGTTATGTAACATTTCTGTTAGTTTGTTATGTAACATTTCTGTTAGTTTGTTATGTAACATTTCTGTTAGTTTGTTATGTAACATTTCTGTTAGTTTGTTATGTAACATTCCTGTTAGTTTGTTATGTAACATTTCTGTTAGTTTGTTATGTAACATTCCTGTTAGTTTGTTATGTAACATTTCTGTTAGTTTGTTATGTAACATTTCTGTTAGTTTGTTATGTAACATTTCTGTTAGTTTGTTATGTAACATTTCTGTTAGTTTGTTATGTAACATTTCTGTTAGTTTGTTATGTAACATTTCTGTTAGTTTGTTATGTAACATTTCTGTTAGTTTGTTATGTAACATTTCTGTTAGTTTGTTATGTAACATTTCTGTTAGTTTGTTATGTAACATTTCTGTTAGTTTGTTATGTAACATTTCTGTTAGTTTGTTATGTAACATTTCTGTTAGTTTGTTATGTAACATTTCTGTTAGTTTGTTATGTAACATTTCTGTTAGTTTGTTATGTAACATTTCTGTTAGTTTGTTATGTAACATTTCTGTTAGTTTGTTATGTAACATTTCTGTTAGTTTGTTATGTAACATTTCTGTTAGTTTGTTATGTAACATTTCTGTTAGTTTGTTATGTAACATTTCTGTTAGTTTGTTATGTAACATTTCTGTTAGTTTGTTATGTAACATTTCTGTTAGTTTGTTATGTAACATTTCTGTTAGTTTGTTAGTTTGTGTTATTTCTGTTTGTTATGTAACATTTCTGTTAGTTTGTTATGTAACATTTCTGTTAGTTTGTTATGTAACATTTCTGTTAGTTTGTTATGTAACATTTCTGTTAGTTTGTTATGTAACATTTCTGTTAGTTTGTTATGTAACATTTCTGTTAGTTTGTTAACAGTTTGTTATGTAACATTTCTGTTAGTTTGTAACATTTCTTATGTAACATTTCTGTTAGTTTGTTATGTAACATTTCTGTTAGTTTGTGTAACATTTCTGTTAGTTTGTTATGTAACATTTCTGTTAGTTTGTTATGTAACATTTCTGTTAGTTTGTTATGTAACATTTCTGTTAGTTTGTTATGTAACATTTCTGTTAGTTTGTTATGTAACATTTCTGTTAGTTTGTTATGTAACATTTCTGTTAGTTTGTTATGTAACATTTCTGTTAGTTTGTTATGTAACATTTCTGTTAGTTTGTTATGTAACATTTCTGTTAGTTTGTTATGTGTTAGTTTGTTATGTAACATTTCTGTTAGTAACATTTCTGTTAGTTTGTTATGTAACATTTCTGTTAGTTTGTTATGTAACATTTCTGTTAGTCTGTTATGTAACATTTCTGTTAGTTTGTTATGTAACATTTCTGTTAGTAACATTTCTGTTAGTTTGTTATGTAACATTTCTGTAAGTTTGTTATGTAACATTTCTGTTAGTTTGTTATGTAACATTTCTGTTAGTTTGTTATGTGTTAGTTTGTTATGTAACATTTCTGTTAGTTTGTTATGTAACATTTCTGTTAGTTTGTTATGTAGCATTTCTGTTAGTTTGTTATGTAACATTTCTGTTAGTTTGTTATGTAACATTTCTGTTAGTTTGTTATGTAACATTTCTGTTAGTTTGTTATGTAACATTTCTGTTAGTTTGTTATGTAACATTTCTGTTAGTTTGTTATGTGTTAGTTTGTTATGTGTTAGTTTGTTAGGTAACATTTCTGTTAGTTTGTTATGTAACATTCCTGTTAGTTTGTTAGGTAACATTTCTGTTAGTTTGTTATGTAACATTTCTGTTAGTTTGTTATGTAACATTTCTGTTAGTTTGTTATGTAACATTTCTGTTAGTTTGTTATGTAACATTTCTGTTAGTTTGTTATGTAACATTTCTGTTAGTTTGTTATGTAACATTTCTGTTAGTTTGTTATGTAACATTTCTGTTAGTTTGTTATGTAACATTTCTGTTAGTTTGTTATGTAACATTTCTGTTAGTTTGTTATGTAACATTTCTGTTAGTTTGTTATGTAACATTTCTGTTTGTTATGTAACATTTCTGTTAGTTTGTTATGTAACATTTCTGTTAGTTTGTTATGTAACATTTCTGTTAGTTTGTTATGTAACATTTCTGTTAGTTTGTTATGTAACATTTCTGTTAGTTTGTTATGTAACATTTCTGTTAGTTTGTTATGTAACATTTCTGTTAGTTTGTTATGTAACATTTCTGTTAGTTTGTTATGTAACATTTCTGTTAGTTTGTTATGTAACATTTCTGTTAGTTTGTTATGTAACATTTCTGTTAGTTTGTTATGTAACATTTCTGTTAGTTTGTTATGTAACATTTCTGTTAGTTTGTTATGTAACATTTCTGTTAGTTTGTTATGTAACATTTCTGTTAGTTTGTTATGTAACATTTCTGTTAGTTTGTTATGTAACATTTCTGTTAGTTTGTTATGTAACATTTCTGTTAGTTTGTTATGTAACATTTCTGTTAGTTTGTTATGTAACATTTCTGTTAGTTTGTTATGTGTTAGTTTGTTATGTAACATTTCTGTTAGTTTGTTATGTAACATTTCTGTTAGTTTGTTATGTAACATTTCTGTTAGTTTGTTATGTAACATTTCTGTTAGTTTGTTATGTAACATTTCTGTTAGTTTGTTATGTAACATTTCTGTTAGTTTGTTATGTAACATTTCTGTTAGTTTGTTATGTAACATTTCTGTTAGTTTGTTATGTAACATTTCTGTTAGTTTGTTATGTAACATTTCTGTTAGTTTGTTATGTAACATTTCTGTTAGTTTGTTATGTAACATTTCTGTTAGTTTGTTATGTAACATTTCTGTTCGTTTGTTATGTAACATTTCTGTTAGTTTGTTATGTAACATTTCTGTTAGTTTGTTATGTAACATTTCTGTTAGTTTGTTATGTAACATTTCTGTTAGTTTGTTATGTAACATTTCTGTTAGTTTGTTATGTAACATTTCTGTTAGTTTGTTATGTAACATTTCTGTTAGTTTGTTATGTAACATTTCTGTTAGTTTGTTATGTAACATTTCTGTTAGTTTGTTATGTAACATTTCTGTTAGTTTGTTATGTAACATTTCTGTTAGTTTGTTATGTAACATTTCTGTTAGTTTGTTATGTAACATTTCTGTTAGTTTGTTATGTAACATTTCTGTTAGTTTGTTATGTAACATTTCTGTTAGTTTGTTATGTAACATTTCTGTTAGTTTGTTATGTAACATTTCTGTTAGTTTGTTATGTAACATTTCTGTTAGTTTGTTATGTAACATTTCTGTTAGTTTGTTATGTAACATTTCTGTTAGTTTGTTATGTAACATTTCTGTTAGTTTGTTATGTAACATTTCTGTTAGTTTGTTATGTAACATTTCTGTTAGTTTGTTATGTAACATTTCTGTTAGTTTGTTATGTAACATTTCTGTTAGTTTGTTATGTAACATTTCTGTTAGTTTGTTATGTAACATTTCTGTTAGTTTGTTATGTAACATTTCTGTTAGTTTGTTATGTAACATTTCTGTTAGTTTGTTATGTAACATTTCTGTTAGTTTGTTATGTGTTAGTTTGTTATGTAACATTTCTGTTAGTTTGTTACGTAACATTTCTGTTAGTTTGTTATGTAACATTTCTGTTAGTTTGTTATGTGTTAGTTTGTTATGTAACATTTCTGTTAGTTTGTTAGGTAACATTTCTGTTAGTTTGTTATGTAACATTTCTGTTAGTTTGTTATGTAACATTTCTGTTAGTTTGTTATGTAACATTTCTGTTAGTTTGTTATGTAACATTTCTGTTAGTTTGTTATGTAACATTTCTGTTAGTTTGTTATGTAACATTTCTGTTAGTTTGTTATGTAACATTTCTGTTAGTTTGTTATGTAACATTTCTGTTAGTTTGTTATGTAACATTTCTGTTAGTTTGTTATGTAACATTTCTGTTAGTTTGTTATGTAACATTTCTGTTAGTTTGTTATGTAACATTTCTGTTAGTTTGTTATGTAACATTTCTGTTAGTTTGTTATGTAACATTTCTGTTAGTTTGTTATGTAACATTTCTGTTAGTTTGTTATGTAACATTTCTGTTAGTTTGTTATGTAACATTTCTGTTAGTTTGTTATGTAACATTTCTGTTAGTTTGTTAACATTTCTGTAACATTTCTGTTAGTTTGTTATGTAACATTTCTGTTAGTTTGTTATGTAACATTTCTGTTAGTTTGTTATGTAACATTTCTGTTAGTTTGTTATGTGTTAGTTTGTTATGTAACATTTCTGTTAGTTTGTTAGGTAACATTTCTGTTAGTTTGTTATGTAACATTTCTGTTAGTTTGTTATGTAACATTTCTGTTAGTTTGTTATGTAACATTTCTGTTAGTTTGTTATGTAACATTTCTGTTAGTTTGTTATGTAACATTTCTGTTAGTTTGTTATGTAACATTTCTGTTAGTTTGTTATGTAACATTTCTGTTAGTTTGTTATGTAACATTTCTGTTAGTTTGTTATGTAACATTTCTGTTAGTTTGTTAGGTAACATTTCTGTTAGTTTGTTATGTGTTAGTTTGTTATGTAACATTTCTGTTAGTTTGTTATGTAACATTTCTGTTAGTTTGTTATGTAACATTTTGTTATGTAACATTTCTGTTAGTTTGTTATGTAACATTTCTGTTAGTTTGTTATGTAACATTTCTGTTAGTTTGTTAGGTAACATTTCTGTTAGTTTGTTATGTAACATTTCTGTTAGTTTGTTATGTAACATTTCTGTTAGTTTGTTATGTAACATTTCTGTTATTTTGTTATGTAACATTTCTGTTAGTTTGTTAGGTAACATTTCTGTTAGTTTGTTATGTGTTAGTTTGTTATGTAACATTTCTGTTAGTTTGTTATGTAACATTTCTGTTAGTTTGTTATGTAACATTTCTGTTAGTTTGTTATGTAACATTTCTGTTAGTTTGTTATGTGTTAGTTTGTTATGTAACATTTCTGTTAGTTTGTTATGTAACATTTCTGTTAGTTTGTTATGTAACATTTCTGTTAGTTTGTTAGGTAACATTTCTGTAAGTTTGTTATGTAACATTTCTGTTAACACAGAGAAAAAAGACCTTCCATTTTCGTACGACTAGGATATATACAGTAATATTTTGGAATATATAAATGTCGGATTTGACATACCAATTCATGTTCACAAATAAATAAATAATGATACTCATCGCCAATATCTGTAGAGCACAAATTACACATTCTATCCTGACAAAGTGTACCGTTCCATCGCCGTTTCTATGGGTAAATGCAAATTTGATGTACGTAATTTTAAAATATACTTCCTGTCTCTTTCATTTAATTTCATCAGATAATCCTCTATTTGAAACCTAGACTTAATCAAAGTACTGAAAGTACTGAGAGGCTAAACGTATTGAAAATTGTTCACAAATAACCGCTAAGCTATATTACTTTCCCCATACTCCTACACTTTGGAATGCAAAAATTACTTAAATAAGAGAACCAGAGGCTACTTTCCTTAATTTTAAGCGATTTTATATCTTCTTTCATTCTTATTTCAAATTTGACGACAATAATGTGAATAAATAAAAATAGGTAAAAAAAAAAAAAAATACACACAACCATATATTTATCGCTAACAAGCCAAATGACAAATAGCTCTTTGATGAAGTTGACTAAATAAAACCTTTGAAATACCCAAGATGTTGCAATTACTATCCTATCAATATGAGGATTTAAACAAATCGAAAGGACTTTATACCTACTTCTTTATTTTGAATGTATTGCAAAGTAATAGTCCTTACTTATTATAATCATATTTGTAGTTGAGGAAAGTAGATAAGGTATACACAGCATTTCAGATAGATAAAAGTGTAAGTAATTACATTAAATGTATTTACATGCCTATCTTCCTTGAAGTGTCATGGTTAAACTTTTCTTCCAGTAATTACGTCTATAAAGGCATAGTTCTATGAGATTAAACCAGACTTCAATATATATACAAAATTTACAATATTTTCACTATAGCTACTATTATTTCTGATCTCCAATGCATTAGATAATGTCACCATGACACGCTAAATGAATAAATATGTTATGGAAATGTGTCGTTTTAGTTAATTGATAATTATAAACATGAATATTTTGGGGTTTTTTTATACGCGCTTTGTCTAAAGGAATATTTTCATTTCAAGGAACTTTGATACACATTAACAAACATTGAGAAATCAGCACAATCAACCTTCATCAAATAAAACTAAAAGACAAACAATATAGGTTATAACAAAATCAACATCATGATCAGTACAGTATTAAAAATATATCACTCATAAATCATGAGCACCAAATGTACCTTGCCTACGAAGCGCAAACTTTTTATCTTCAAAAACTTGAAAAAGTGTCAGGGCTGTGGATGTGAAAATCCTGAAAAAGTGTCATATCGGCGAGTGTGCGCGTAGGACGAACAGTCCAATTTTGTGACGTCTAATGAGGTAAAGTGATGTTATATATTAAGACGATCTTGCCACAACGACAAGCAAAATTGATGTTCTGTTTGTAAGTTTTGTTTGTTTATAAGTGCTGTTAGTGGATAATTCAAACCAAGCCCCCAGACTAGCTTCTTATCATGGCGCCAACTCGCACGTACAGTGTTCTGTACGCTTACGTCATGTCGAGAATTCCGTAAAATATATTGTTCAAAATTGATCAATAGTTCAACCACACTGTGCTTCTTTTTTTAAATATATAGTAATTGTATTGTTATTTAAAAAATAAACTAATTTCGGATGCTTTTAAAACAGCGATTTGAAAAATCGCGGCATTATTTACGCAGAAAATTGCCGCTAGAGGGCTCAAACTCTTTTCGATATTTCAGCCAGTGAGAAGGCCAGGATCGGTAAATTTTGTCTGAAAGGCAGTCGCAATAGGCTATGCGTACTGAGTACGTTTAGCCTAAAAATTGAGTATATCTGTCCTCTAGATGACACATCTATATCGTTAAACCATTTCTGAATAAACTGGTCCCTTAGTCGTTGTTTTAATATAGATTTTAAAGTAGCTTTACTTATTGTGCACATTTCCTGTAGATTCCATACAAAGTTTAAACCGGTGTTGGAAAAAATACATTTTTCACGTAAATAATCCATTTGAAACTCTTGTTTCCATTTTCATGTAGATAATACAATAATTTATAAATGTTACTAGATAACTTATTACTAGATATCAAACTATACCAAAACATAACCATTCTACATTTAATTTCGATACTTAATGGGTATCGACATAATTCACCGTAAACCATATAATTCGCTGTACTGCATCTCAAATTCAAAATACATTTACAAAATTGCAAGTGAATTTTCTCAATAATATTTTTATTTTCAAATCCCCATATTTCTACTGAATATAGGAGTATAGGTTGTACACGGGAATCAAAAATTGTAGATCAACTGGTAAATAAATGTTTCTTATCTTTCTACACACAGCAAATAAAGTTTTTTACCGTTTGTTGTGCAAGTTTATCCTTTGCTTTGACAAAACAGCCATTATAGTTAAATAAAGCACCTAAATATGAGAAAGGTTCCAAGATTTCAAGTTCTTCATTACAGAGTAAAAAGTGACCTCGTGTATTATATTTTCTTTTAGAGAATATAACAATTTTAGTTTTCTGAGTGTTGACAGTGAGTTTCCATTCATTACAATAATTTTGAAACGTGTTAAGTGCAGATTGTAATCACCTGCTGATTCAGATATTATAACAGTATCATCTGTGTACAAAATAAGAAACAATCTAATACACATACCTATGTCATTACTCAAGTTTTTAATTGATTGGAGACATCTGATATCATTTTCTAGAAAAAAATCTTCTAAATCATTTAGATAAATTGCAAATAAAAATGGGGATAAATTTTCCCCTTGTTTTACCCCGACATTACAATTGAACAGACCTGACATATTGTTTCCTTGTTTGACACATGATTTATTGTTATCATACAAATTTATTATGACTTTCAAAATTTTCCCGGTAATATTACTTTTCTGGACTTTTTTTCCATAACCCGATACGCCAGACCGAGTCGAAAGCTTTTTTAAAATCTACGAACGAACAATACAATTTTTCCCCCAATGAAAAATAAATAGATATTAGAGATTGTATAATGAAAACATTATCAGCGGTAGAATGTTTCCTTCTGAAGCCACCTCTCGCACCACTAATAAGGTTAATTTCATCAGATATCAGGGTGATATCTCGATAGATGTACTTTTAAATGGAGACGTGCGACTAAGTTCAGCTGAAAACTCACTTTTAGCTAGAGCTGTTAAAAAATTTATTGATGCCTCTGGGCGATTTGGCTAGTTTCTGCATTTCTTCCTTTGTACTATATATTCCCTTCTTCCTTCCTCACCTATCCTCCTTTCTTCTTTACATCCTTCTTTTTTTTGTTTCAATGAAAAATATTATGATTCAATATATTGTTACATTGCTTGTAGTTAAGTATTGTTTTACCATCCATGTAATGGAGAGGGCTTAATAAGTTGGAAAAACTTGTGCCCAATCCAATTGTACAAAGTTTTGCAATAAAATAATTATCAAATCAAATCATCAGATAGCTTATTCTAAACCTAGAGCAGATTTTGTCAGCTTTATCCATATAATCGGACTCAGTATTATAAAAAATGTAACAAAGGTTTCAACTTCTTTTTATATATAATGACAATACCACCAGACTTTTTATATATCATGACAATACCACCAGACTTTTTATATATAATGACAATACCACCAGACTTTTTATATATAATGACAATACCACCAGACTTTTTATATCTAATGACAATACCACCAGACTTTTTATATATAATGACAATACCACCAGACTTTTTATATATAATGACAATACCACCAGACTTTTTATATATAATGACAATACCACCAGACTTTTTATATCTAATGACAATACCACCAGACTTTTTATATATAATGACAATACCACCAGACTTTTTATATATAATGACAATACCACCAGACTTTTTATATATAATGACGATACCACCAGACTTTTTATATCTAATGACGATACCACCAGACTTTTTATATATAATGACAATACCACCAGACTTTTTATATCTAATGACGATACCACCAGACTTTTTATATCTAATGACAATACCACCAGACTTTTTATATCTAATGACGATACCACCAGACTTTTTATATATAATGACAATACCACCAGACTTTTTATATATAATGACAATACCATCAGACTTTTTATATATAATAATGACTTTTTATATCTAATGACGATACCACCAGACTTTTTATATATAATGACAATACCACCAGACTTTTTATATATAATGACAATACCACCAGACTTTTTATATATAATGACAATACCATCAGACTTTTTATATATAATGACAATACCACCAGACTTTTTATATATAATGACAATACCATCAGACTTCTTCTTGCATTTGAGACGATTTTTTGCATAATACGTATATCCAGATTGTACCTTCAGTACATCAAGGTCATCAGTCTTACTTTCAACAAATATTAAGATATCATTAGATTGTACCAGTGTAACAAATTCTGGTAAATCAAGTTTTGATTTTAAACCACTTACATTTAAAAAAGTAAATTTTAGTTCGTTTGTGCAGTCTTGGTCATTGGTTAGATCTCTCGTAACGTCTCCTTACAGACGGTTGTTGCGAGGGTTTCGTGGGCCCTGCCCATCAGATGGGACTGACTGGCTGTCATGCTGATATCCACTAGGGGGCGCTGGTGGACCATGATAGTTGTGCCTATTGGGTGGTTGACTGGTCCATCGTTGGTCCTGGGATCTGGAATGATCACCAAAGCAATCCCATGGGCCATCGTTTCGGGGAGGGTCATGAGTAGGTGGGTTGTACAGATATCCATCGATGTACAACTTGTCGACTTTCATACGAGCCGTTTGGCCGCGCCTACGAGCTTCCTTGAACACAGGGTACAGAATTCCCCTTCTTTCATTTACCTCAGGGGGGTATTGCTTGTTGACAGTGAATTGGGGCTTACCGACTGGCTTAACGGGGGCAGCATTCAAGACCATATCGCGGTCTTTCCGTGAAGTGAATTTCGCTATCATAGAACGTGGCTTGCCGTCTGACCGTCGATGGACAAGCTGGAAGTTGATGTCGTTTTCTTCACCCAGCTCAGTCTTGATAAAGTTCTTCAATAGTGCTTCGGGATCATCCGTAGCCTCATTGGTCTCGGGTATACCACCAATCAGCAAGTTGTCCTTCATAGACCTCGTCTGGAGTTCAATGATTTTCTCCCTCTGATAGTCACATTCCTCCCACAACCGATCTCTCTCACTTTCCACCTTACTGATTCTTTCTTCTAGAATGGTGTGATCAAGATCGGCCCCTTCCAGTTTTTCGCTATGGATTCGGAGTTCTTGTTTGATGTTGGATATGTTACTCTCCATGCATGCGAACTTCCCTTCTATAACATCGAGCCTACTCACGATGGTGTCTAGTGTGTCTAGTTTCGAAAGTTTATTGTAGATGTCCCGTAGAACAGAGTCAAGATTTGGAGGGAATGCCTGGGGCGAGGGTGGTAGCAAGGGGCTAGAAGCGGTAGCACTCTGTGGCTGGTTCGTTGTTTGCTGATAATACAATGGTTGAGGAACAGACATAGACATAGTTGAGGGGGGAGACCCGTAGAGTTCCCACTGAGCACTCGTTATAATGTCACTGGTATTACTAAGTCTTGTGTGTGCGCACGTGAACGCGTGTCCCGTAGACGTACAAGGGCTAAATGTACCTGTGTTGGTCACGGTCGAGTAATCAGCTTTTCCTTTATCACTCTTCTTTCCCATTTATATAAATTCTTTTTGACAGGAATTATATCATGACGCAAGTGAAGATAATTGGAACAACATGGAATAACATGTAGGGTACGATACGTATGTACTACATAGGACAATCGACAGTCGGTTCACCTCCGATACGTTGACACGTGTAAAGCTCATGCACACTGGTAACATCAGGTAAAACAGATTTAGTGATTACAAGTTTTTGCTGGTATAGATACTACTAGGACTGTTTTCGAATCACCGTTTTTTTGTAAGATCAACTTGCTGCCTGTCATATTGTTGTTGGGGCGTTCCAGGATTACAACACTACAAAATTCACTTCTTAAGATGGATGGATAAACATCGGGGTAATCTCCCGATTTTAAAGATCCCGTTAAGTATGTCATAAGTAACCTTGCTATATTTGTCAAATCAGTAAGTCGGACCACCTGGCTACATAATCAAAGAATAGCTAGGTCAATACACTGCCCACTTATCTAATTAGTGTCACCAAGTTTTCCCATTTCATTTCTTTATTTAGGCTAGACAGTCCAGCATTACAGCATGTGCTTGCATGTAAAATACACAACAAGGCAAAGACTAAGTATACAGTGAAGGGTGGAGTACACATTTAGCTTCTTAACTTGTTTGTCACAGAAATATATTTACCAAGTCGACATAATTCCTTGATTTTATTTACACATAAAGTTGTTTGAGTTTTAACAAAGATGGTTTCTTCTTGTAAAAGATTTCTATGTATCGTACTGTCAGACGCTTATAAGTATCACATATAGAAATGAAATGGTATTCATCTTCGACTTCAAAGTCTGAATTACAAAAAAATGTTATATCTTTGATCCCGAGTAACATTACGATATCTACCTGTCTCAACTGCTGAAGAATCAGATAAATATGATTTCGTTAAACAAATTCGCCATTTCTTCGGTATATATTTTGTCAAATAATACTGAATCAAAAGAGATCTACAACATGTTTTTATTAATAACATTTAGAATCTGATAAAGCCCTTAAACACTGGAGTTCTTTGTCGGCAGTTATTTAACGTGTAATAGGTAAACATAAATTTTACATCAGATGCTGGCAGGATTAACCATACATCACCAAAGCCAAAAGTCAACAAGTCAATCGTAACATGGTGCGCCCAATTAAAACAAGTTTCTGGGCTATATAAGCGGTGTTCAAGATACAATTATCAGACGAAATAACTCAACCCAATACTTTATAATTCTATAGTCCCTGATACATGCTAATGGAAAACGACCAAGCTAGAAATATACCATAATTTTACAAAAAATCCAAATGTACGTTCTCGATGTCAGGACCTTTAGTAGATCCCCAAAGTTCACAGGCATAACACAGTATGCCACTAACATAAGTATCAAACAAATGTAACATAGATTTATAATTCAGATAAAGCCTAAAATCCTGGTAAATGTTTGGTTAAGGTCATTTTACAGATAATTCCGTAGTAAGTACTATAGTTATACTACCTAATCAGACCAGATGTTGTTCATTGATCGCAAACTTTACACGTACTAGATCAGTCACATGAAAAATCAGACGGGATTTACTGCTCCTAACGATAAAACTGCAGACAAGACAACCAGAAGAGATCGTGTGAGTATGGTGGTTGATTTCTGCCATTTCGTTGTTTCGTTTTGTCGCCTCGACAGAACGATTATTATCGTCTTTTCGCCCACGCTAAATTTCGTCTTTTCGCAGCGACATAACGAAAAGACGACAAAACTCACCGCAAAAGAACGAAAACTTGAAGTCGCTATTTAGCGTGGCGAAGTTATACGCCGCGCTAATTATCGTTTTTTATTTCGCAGCAACAAAACGATAATTATCGTCTTTTTGACCCGCTACTTATCGTCATCGTTCCGTTGCTTCCTAGTTTGAATGCATCTAATATTAGAAGTAAGTGTTGCGATACAAGAGTTAATTTTTAGGTGACCTGACCTATTGAGCTTCGTCCGTTGTCATCCGTCATGCGTAAACTTTTGACATCAGAAACTTCTCAAATTGCACCATGTGGGGATGAGCTCACACTTGCATGAAATGATCCTAAGATGGTTCTGACAAAGTGTTTTTTTCAGGTCGGTATGAAATCCAAGATGGCCGCCAAACGAAGTGACTGAACCTAATACTTTATAATTCTATATTCCTTGATACATGTTAATGGAAAACGACCAAGCTAGAGATATACCATAATGGTACTTCTCAAATTCCACCATGTAGGGATGAGCTCACACTTGCATGAAATGACAAAGTGTTTTTTTCACGTCGGTATGAAATCCAAGATGGCCGCCATCTTGAAAAACTTGTTTTAAACTTCTCCAGTTTTAGTAGTGCCATTGAACTAAAAATTGGTAGTAATGTTAAGGAAGTGTAGCCAACAAAATGTTGTTATTTTCAATCTTGTCAAAACTTCGATACGACAGCCAGTGAGACCATTTTGTAACATGATTTTTCAATCGTGGTTTTCCTGTGCAGCACTTATTTCAAATTTCTTCTCACGTTTCTCCAGTTGGATTGATCTCAAACTTAATAAAACAGGTAACAATGGTTATAGAAACCTACTCCTCACACTCACACACACACACACACACACACACACACACACACACACACACACACACACACACACACACACACACACACACACACACACACACACACACACACACACACACACACACACACACACACACACACACACACACACACACACACACACACACCTTAACGACTCGTCCATACCACTCTTATGTTATATATATATATGTTATAGTTAAACTATCCATACCATAGAGCAGAATACCACCATTTATGTATATAAAATGCAGGTAACAGCCGTACATACCCAGATTGTTAATCAGCAGGTAAGTATTTCCTTATTATTGCCATTAATTAACCTCCTTATTTGCGTCATCCGAAACCAACTTGCAATAATATCAACAAAATAGTAAATAAAATCATCCTGCTGTCGCTATAAACGGTTAGACTTCATCAAATGCCCATTGACCTTGTTTCTTTATCTTGTTAAAACTGTAGATTTTTTTTCCTGTTTTTGTCTCAGATTATGATATCTATCGGAAAGTAGTCGAGATCCCGTCAATACGACAACAGTCGGTGAGCTTTAAATAACATAGATATCGACAATAATCCTACACCACAAGAGGCTTGTCATATGTCCCGATTTGTAAAATATTTAATATATTGTTGTTTTTTAAGTTTTGGCAACAGCTTTCCATTCTATCCAACTCTACTGTAAATATTGATGAACTGGCATTATCATGTCTTAATTTACATGTATTTGTATAAACACCATCTGTTAGCAGGCTGTAGACGTTCGATTGGTTTATACTTACGTGTAATCAACACTAACAACACATTACAGATGTATTGTCAGGGCTGTAATTATATAATATATACTTCGATATCAATTCTTTGTATGAATAATGTTGGTATTTCATAACAACAAGTCCTACTAAAGAAAAACAAGCAGCAACACATACGTTCATCAATCTGAATTGACGACGTACAGGTTTGGGAATAGGTCAACCCAAATTTGGACAATTAGATTACAGGCACGATTATTTTAAATTTCAGTTTATAATGTACAATATAACAAATGTATTCCTGTTATAGATCTCGACTTTTTAATTCTTATTGTTAAAAATACGCCCCCATGCTTAGAATGGATATGATAGAAGTAAACACGGTTCTCCCGGAAGTGGGCAAATGTTAAATACAAATATACTCAACAAAAAAAGAAAGTTTAACATGTTACCTTGGCGAATACCTGTAAATGAGTGAAAACAAAATGACGTTTGTGCAATATTAGAAAATGGTAATGTTTTACATTACAAAATCCAAGGGGGTTACCAAAATCATTCAAGCGTGAAAGTCTGTATTAGCGAAAGAGCTGCACGAGGTTTTCTGCGACTAACTTGTACCTTCGCTTGAATTTCATAAACATTCAAACTGACAACTGTTCCTTAGATCCTTAGGACTTAGAAATCACCGAATCTTGCTATCTATCAACTTTATCATTATGCCCCGGCTGTCACAAGTACAGAGAGAAAGGGTTGTAGGCATGATCTAGGCTGGGGAGTCTCGCCGTCGAGTTGCACGGCATTTTGATTGTAGTGTTAAGACAACGTTGCCAGTTGGTAAGTCGTTTAAACCAAACTGGGTCAACATCCGATCGTCCCCGAAGCGGCCGACCCCGTAAAACGACCGCCAGGGATGACCGTCGTATACGATTGATACACTTGCGCAATCGATTCGTAACCGCAGTAGAGACTACAAGGACATTGTCTCCCCAAACATTCCGCAACAGGTTGAGGGCCTACCAATTGAAAGCGCGGCGTCTCTACACTGGACCCAATTTGTTGCGACGTCACCGTAATAATCGGCGTAACTGGACCCTGTTCACCGTCGTAGGGCTTTACGACAATGGAACAATGTTCTGTTTTCAGATGAGTCCAGGATTTGTCTGCAACACGATGGCGGAAGGCGCAGAGTGTGGAGACGACGAGGGAAGCATTTTGCGAACTGCTGCGTCGCAGAACGGGACCGCTTTGGCGGCGGAAGTGTAATGGTTTTGGGTGGTATTTGTGTGGGGACTCGTACCAGGCTTGTTGTGTTTAATGGCAATTTAACCGGCATTCGATATCGGGACGAAATGTTAAGACCAGTGGTTCTGCAATTCTTAAGACGCCATGGCGTTGGCGCCATTTTTAAACTGGATAACGCACCAGCGCACATCAGTCGCGTCAGCAGAACTTTCTTGCAGCAGAATAACGTACAGGTGCTAGATTGACCATTTAAATCACCTGATTTGTCACCGATTGAGCATGTCTGGGACGTTCTTGGGCGACGCGTGAGAGAACGTAAAAAACAACGTCAAAGTTGCAGGAGCTGGCCCAAGCCTTGATCGCTGAATGGAACAACATCTCTCCTCGAATTACCGCCGGTTTACGAGTTTCATGCGACGACGCTGCAATGCTGTTTGCTTCGCAAACGGTGGCCATACCCGTTACTAATGGTGTTACCTTTGAAATTTACCCCAACGTCCTTTACAGTCGAATAAAATCAACGCAAAGTTTTATAATGAGCTATGACTTCAGTTTTATCAGAATTGATCAATTACTTTATTCGTACATGATTGGTAAGGATTCATGAAGGGGTTACTTAATTAATCACAGAATAAAGTAGTGTTACCTTTCTTTTTTTGTTTAGTATATGTGTTACATTGAGAAATATTTCAATTTCTACCCAAATCAGACTCAATGAAACTACTAAATGTGATCTGCTTCATTTACCGATGAATTTGACCAGTGTGTATGAATACAAATATTAGGTAAGGGCAGATAACTCCCCAACTTCTACTAGACTGGCAATATACCACAAGTATGAGATTTAAAAACATCAAAATAAAAACTTTTGAAAACTAACGATAAAATTTTAAAAAAATGTATATTCAACATTTAATAACTGTAACTTTACGTTTCAAAAGATGTGAAGCGACTGAAGCCTGACATTTCTTGTTCTCCGCTTCGGTGCCTGTAAAAAATGTATTAAATTTTGTTCTTATTTAAGTTTCATTGAATATTATGTAACCACGCTAAAATATATTTCAACCTGTCACAATAATCTGTCTTCAAATGACGGACTATTCAACATGAACTGCTTCGCAGTTCATTATATTTGTCTCAAGACCAACTCAATTCATCATCCCATGAAACCGACATAAAGCAAGATTCAATCCTTAAGTAATAGAGAAAGCTCCTTTGAGATTACTTGTCATTAATTTCTGCAAGCTAGAAAGGACTGATAGTTTCTTAGAAAACAACCAGATATTTATGAATGATTCGGAGAAAAAAAGAATTCTGATCCACCATTACAATCATACGAATATATCCCAAATAAAACTTGGATAAATATTATAAAGTATGGTATTGTTGACCAGACCAACTGTTTACCAAATATCATTTGTATGATTGACCAGGTAGTTAAACACTTTAAGAAGTGTGGTCTGTCTGACAGGTAAACGGAAAAGTCCACGAGAAAACATACACGATGTTATAACACTGAATTAATATACTATTCAGTGTTGATTATGACCGTTCCAGGTTATGGAAATCATTGTTCCTATTGGCAGCACTAATTGATCAATAGATAACTGACACTTTTCCAGCACTTGATTGGAAGATACATTGAAGCTGATTTAACTTGTCAGCAGTCATGTCTGCAGAAAGTCGAAAACAATAAAAATATACTAGTCACTTAAACAATCTACTATACAATAACAAAAAGGGTTAGGGTTCTGTTCGTTCTGATATTGGCCCTGCTAATGGCCTTATGGAATGAATTATACCAGTGATTGACCTTGACTGACCATGAAGGCCATAAGAGTGAAGCACTTATATAATCTGTTTGTACAGTCCACAGAGGGCGAAATGTACATGGGGTGATATTGTTTGTTATGATTAATCAATAATTAATCTCGACCTATTTTGATAGTCACAGGGATCAAATTGACATGGAATAGGTCCTGGGTCAAGGTCATGATATTAATGTAGTTTAAGCTTGTGCAATAGGCTTTCATGTTTTAAGAAACTAACAAAGTCATATGTAAGGTACAGAGCAGGTGAGTGACGTTTTGTCATATAGGGAAATACCTCGACTAGGGTTGTGTTTCAGAGTGCCAGGGTTACCATGACTAGGATATCAGCACCTTAGTAGGTTTTTTTAAAAATAAAAACAGTATTTCAACCAAACCTCGCACACTTATGAAGGACCATGACATACCGAACAAGATTGACTGTCAGTGTTCTAGTGGCAAAGACAAAGTCATTGTCACTAGTTTAAGCTCTTCAAATCGTCAGCTACGATTTTAACAGCAATAACTTCTATCAGTACAGGATAGTTGTAGTTCATATTCAAATATCATATGTAGGGTCACCTTAGTTCGAAGTTGTGCATAGTGCATTGTAAAGGGAATATCTAAGATTTTGACGAATGAAATTGTTACTTCTGTTTCATGATGGTTCTTTCTCGAATATCATATATAGGTTTCACTTGGTCCCTAAAACCTTTCTGATAATGTTTTGATAAAGCACATGAACACAACGGCCATCATGTGACTATCTTGGATTTGGCAAGGAAAGAGAGAAATGCTGGAAATATTGTGTAGGCTACCCATGGTTCTTTGCTATACTCGTGATATCTGGAGTGGTGCTGGATGGAACTTTGGTTCGGTGTTGTGCTCCCTATATCTGTAGAGGTGTTGGATGGAACTTTGGTTCGGTGTTGTGCTCCCGATATCTGGAGAGGTGCTGAATGGAACTTTGGTTCGGTGTTGTTCTCGTCATATCTGTAGGGGTGTTGGATGGAACTTTGGTTCGGTGTTGTGCTCCCGATATCTGGAGAGGTGCTGAATGGAACTTTGGTTCGGTGTTGTTCTCGTCATATCTGTAGGGGTGTTGGATGGAACTTTGGTTCGGTGTTGTGCTCCCGATATCTGGAGAGGTGCTGAATGGAACTTTGGTTCGGTGTTGTTCTCGTCATATCTGTAGGGGTGTTGGATAGAACTTTGGTTCGGTGTTGTGTTCGCCATATCTTGAGAGGTGCTGGGTGGAATTTTGGTTCGGTGTTGTGTTCGTCATATCTTGAGAGGTGCTGGATGGAACTTTGGTTCGGTGTTGTGCTCCCGATATCTGGAGAGGTGCTGAATGGAACTTTGGCTCGGTGTTGTTCTCGTCATATCTGGAGAGGTGCTGGATGGAACTTTGGTTCGGTGTTGTGTTCGTCATATCTTGAGAGGTGCTGGATGGAACTTTAGTTTGGTGTTGTGTTCGTCATATCTTGAGAGGTGCTGGATGGAACTTTGGTTCGGTGTTCTGCTCGTCATATCTGTAGGGGTGTTGGATAGAACTTCGGTTCGGTGTTGTGTTCGCCATATCTGGAGAGGTGCTGGATGGAACTTTGGTTCGGTGTTGTGTTCGCCATATCTGTAGGGGTGTTGGATAGAACTTTGGTTCGGTGTTGTGTTCGTCATATCTTGAGAGGTGCTGGATGGAACTTTGGTTCGGTGTTGTGTTCGTCATATCTTGAGAGGTGCTGGATGGAACTTTGGTTCGGTGTTGTGTTCGTCATATCTTGAGAGGTGCTGGATGGAACTTTGGTTCGGTGTTCTGCTCGTCATATCTTGAGAGGTGCTGGATGGAACTTTGGTTCGGTGTTGTGTTCGTCATATCTTGAGAGGTGCTGGATGGAACTTTGGTTCGGTGTTGTGTTCGTCATATCTGTAGGGGTGTTGGATAGAACTTTGGTTCGGTGTTGTGTTCGTCATATCTGGAGGGGTGTTGGATAGAACTTTGGTTCGGTGTTGTGTTCGTCATATCTGGAGGGGTGTTGGATAGAACTTTGGTTCGGTGTTGTGCTCTTTTTTTTGGGACTGATCAGGAAACTGAAGTGACCAACAGGCGACCATTTGTGTTTGAAAACTATACACCATTACCGCTATTACTTAGATTAATTGAAATCCATATATTTCAGAACAAGAATAAAGTAGAAAAAGAGTAGGATCAAACTTTTTAAAGAAGGAATAAAAACCAAATAATGATGGACGGCATGATTCTTCTGAGATGTCTCATTAAAAATTCTTGCCAGCTGTTTGAAGATGATGTCTACTGGGTTAAGATGTTTCCTCTCTGAGGCATGTTGGTTTTTCTTCATGTCTTTTGCTGCAACATCCCAAACAACCATTCGTTCTTTTAGTGTCGTCAAAAAGGAACACTGAAAATATATGTTGATTCATGGGAATTCAATTGAGAACATTTCGTAAAATAATCGGATTGATTCCTCTGTTTTCCCAGCAGTAATTTACCCAAAATTTAAATATTTTCTGTTCTTATGAATCACATTTCAGTGGCAATCTGTTTGATTTTGTGAACCATTGGCATTTCTTGTCACATGTTACACCTTTATAGTTTGTGTAGCAGGTGCAATGTATGTCCGAATTATTACACGAATACGGCCACTGCACATTGACAGAAATATTTATCTTTTCATAGAAAACAGCATGTCGCACTTTTGAAAGATGTTACAAAGCTTCCATTATTTACTGCAGCTTCAATCTATAAAGCTACCTTATTGTAATTTTTCCCTTTTACTATTCCGTTGTCCAGTAGTTGTTTGTATCGCCAAACCACAAAGTCAAAAAACAATATGTATAGTTGATTTTAGTTTTCAAATTGCAGCTGCGACACAGATCTAAAATAAACTATACACAAAAATATAAACAAAAGATATAGATATAGAGTATGAAAGGAACCTAAGATTGCGGTTTGTTTCGCAGATAAATCTAGCTGTCTGTAGATGTCTGGCCAGAAGTAATACGTACTTCAATAAAAACTTTTAAAACAAGAAAACACCAACATGTCAACAGGATCATAATCCAAACTCAAATTCAATCATATTAAGGAAAAATATGAACAAAAAAGTAATATGCTATCTCTCATTGAGATCACTTTAACGACCGTGACATCATTTAATGCCAATAGCTGATGGCGTGTAATACAACATGTACGAACAAATTCAACATGTTTTCTTTGTTTCACTAATTGTAATAATTATTAATCTTCTTGGGTAAATTTCATTTAAAGTTTAAATGCTTTATCACTCTCATATATTTCAAATTTCATGAATCCTAACTCGCTGAACCTCTTTCCATCATTTTCAGGACTTGATCTTCGGTGAAAATTTATGATTAATGTTCCTAAGCTGATGTTACATCCATTCCTAATATCTATTTTATTGCTGGTTTGTTGATATTGATCTCAGTAATGATGATAATGGCGATGTATTTAGGTGTACAAATGAAATACTGACCTGGATGTAACACGTGGTGTTGCTCATGTCATTCACCTCTTCTCTGGATAATGAGCATTGATAGATGTAACGATTCTCCAACGACATCTTCCTACCCATGAAGCACCACTCAAGATGGTTGAACAATTCTAGATTGCTTTCTTGTGATTTATTATTCTATTTACTCTTGTTTAAAATACTTTTACCATTGTAAGAGATACACTGTGATTGTTCCATTGCAGGAGATGGCTGTACTGAGAAAATATTTTTAAAAATCTCTCGGACACCAATTACACTAGATGATCAAAGACTTTACCTGCCATTCGAGTGTGGAATGCTAATAATGACAGGAAATGAATGACCACAACCGACTTTCCATACATCGACCAAACACGGGATAGATCAGAACACCAAGCAACATAAATTGATTTGTAATCAATGAAAAAATTCATACAACTGTACGATATATCAAACTCTAAAGACAAAGATGCTCGTTACCTTTTGGTAATGGAGGTACAGTGTAGACCTTACAATGTATTTCTACAGGAGAGTGAGTGCTTGAAGTTCGGAGACAGAACATCGAATTAGTCTAGGAAAGTGTCAATAGATTAACAATACTAAATCTTTGCTATATACATATATTCCAACGAATATTTAGCCTACTCCGAATCTTAAGGAACATAATTTTTATTACTGCAATCATATCGTTGAAGCTCTTAAAATTTTCTGTCTTTTTCAACTGATCTTTTTTATCTCTTGATAACATTTATAAATAACCAGAATCCATATCAATGACTGTTCAGATATGTTCTGACGTTTGTGTCATCACTAGATACACTGTTTGGATTTATATCTATTATTCCGAATTTAAGTTACCTATAATATCCTGTGTTGTTGAGGTTTTGTTTATATTGATCCCAGATGTTAATGGCGATTTATTCAAGTGTACAAATGGAATTCTGAGGTGAATGTACAGTGTTGGTGTTATTTAATTGTTCTCAGAATCATGAACATGAAGGGATGTGTCCTCTCACGGCCTTTTTTTGCTCTCACAGTGTACCAACTTGGACGTGCCTGCCAAGGAAGGCAGCCATCTTGGATAACGCATCATGGGAACGAAACATCATCATATTCCGAACTGTTTTGTATTGCTATCTTGAGAATTGTAGTCCTATCTACTCTTGAATGAAATATTCTATTTTCCGCTGACGGAGAAGTCTTGAGAAGGATTGTCTGTTTTATTGAGTTTCGTTTGAAAGGAATACCAAATAAACATTTGAACCAGATTCGATAGAATTTTGTCCAAAGTTTTTGCCTGAAAGACACATTCAAAACAAATTATGCTAGCAAACACAAATAGGACGAAGTATATAGTCACATTTAAACACAATACATGTATCCAGCAAATACAACAACTGTTCGTTAGAAAAATATATTTAATTCTATAAGAAATTAATACAATTTGAAATTTGAAGAAATGTATTAATAATATTCGTATACGTACATATATATATATATTGTAAAAAAATATATATATCAAAAAGAAAAAGAGAATGTTTTTGCTGTATAGTATTTATTTACATATAGGCTGCATGCACAAACTCGTGCTTGAAACTTGTTTATGTTACAGTCCTTCACAATATAGGACAGTCGTCTACCGGACGGCAGTCCCATTCCACATCAAGATCTGTTGTGTAACACCACGGTTTATCGATCACACGTCGGTTCCCTAAATCGTCCGACATTGTATGTGGGTATGTGGGGAGTGTTACTATCCTTTCACGATATTCCTTTCCG
Organism: Ylistrum balloti; assembly: GCF_031769215.1. Lineage (NCBI taxonomy): Eukaryota > Metazoa > Mollusca > Bivalvia > Pectinida > Pectinidae > Ylistrum > Ylistrum balloti. The sequence goes on from NW_026782441.1 coordinate 39,155, forward strand.
TGTACAGGTGACGCTTCCATTGTAAGTGTTAGTGATAGCGTCTTAATATTCTTGGTTTGACATAAACTAAGAATTAAATATAAATCTTCATATCCATAGAATTTAGTACAGATCCTTTTGGGTGGCGTCTAGTTTTTCCTATTATATCTATTCTTTTTTATACCCAGATATTCGTATTTTGGCGCCTTTTCTTACACTGGGTCACACCTTGACCGCCAGACCAGTAACTATAATATTATGCATTTATTGCTGGTGACACATCATTGTATAGAGAAATGAAATATTTTATATTTTTATTTTATATTAGCCTGTTACGGATGATATGGCTGCTTCCGATGTCGCCTCCTCTCACACGGTGACGTTTCAGCCTGTTACGGATGGTCTGGCTGCGGCCGATGTCGCCTCCTCGCACACGGTGACGTTTCAGCCTGCCACGGATGATCAGGCTGCTCCCGAAGTCGCCTCCTCGCACACGGTGACGTTTCAGCCTGTTACGGATAGTATGACTGCTTGCGACGTCATCTCCTCGCACACGGTGACGTTTCCGCCTGTTACGGATAGTATGGCTGCTTTCGACGTCATCTCCTCGCACACGGTGACGTTTCAGCCTGTTACGGATAGTATGGCTGCTTCCGACGTCATTTCCTCGCACACGGTGACGTTTCAGCCTGTTACGGATAGTATGGCTGCTTCCGACGTCATTTCCTCGCACACGGTGACGTTTCAGCTTGTTACGGATAGTATGGCTGCTTTCGACGTCATCTCCTCGCACACGGTGACGTTTCAGCCTGTTACGGATAGTATGGCTGCTTCCGACGTCATCTCCTCGCACACGGTGACGTTTCAGCCTGTTACGGATAGTATGGCTGCTTCCGACGTCATCTCCACGCACACGGTGACGTTTCAGCTTGTTACGGATAGTATGGCTGCTTCCGACGTCATCTCCTCGCACACGGTGACGTTTCAGCCTGTTACGGATAGTATGGCTGCTTCCGACGTCGACTTGCTGTTACAGTTGCAGAAAGAAATAATGGGCGGTCTCCAAGGATTAATTGTCACTCCTTACATATACCCCTGTATGTTTTCATTTTTTTAACTACACTGACAAAAGGAAAGCGGAATTTATTACTACAAAACTACACAGAAGTATTACCCTATTGAATATTATCAAAAAGTCCAAAACCATCTAAACAAGGTCATACTAGACAAACATGTCACTCGGCGAATTACGAAAGTACATGAAGAATACGGCAAAGTCTTAATAAAGTGTAGTAAGTTCTACTTCATCAACAGTGACCATTGTTCACAATATACTGATGTCTATACAACTATATATATATATGCCTTACCTTTACAGGACAAAGACATCTTTGTCCAAACTCGGTCACATCGGGAGACTGGACAACAGCTCCTGGGTCATTGTGTTACAGGAACGGACTTGTTATGTTGTATCGACCGTCACATAGCCTTAAGTCGGTGAACGTGGCACATACATCTGTGATACCGTTGCATGTAATTATTCATTATCGGTAAATTAACTATTTCCGCTCTTCATTAGATGATTTTACCCTCTGACACAATACAAAGTCAAACTGTATGTTTAGACTGTCAGCATCTTAACTACATGTAAGTATGCACCGACATATGTCTATACCAGATTTTTGATATATAATATAAGTAAAGTGAAAATCTACAAAAAATATTTTTATTGGTCAGCCATCTCGTCCATTCATTAAACAGCAGTGTTTTTGTTGTCAGAAATCCCCTACATATCGATTTCCACCGTAATCAAGAAAAATCCCTGGTGGCAAAAAGGTCACCATAATAACCGTATCTATCTCAGCTATTTAAAGTTGTAAATGATTATACTCTACAGCAAAGCCTATCTATAAAACTACAGTATGCCTAATTTACACCAGAAGCCCTGGCGACCATTTTGTTGTCCGAGCAAAGCTCAATAATAGAAAGCCCAACTCTACATAGCTATCTAAAAACATGTAAGTTTACGCATGAATCCAACATCGGCGAAAGCGTTGGAGTTTTACAAACCATACTCGACAAAACGAAATGTGAAATGCCTCGCTCCCAACAAACATTCGGGCATTAAAATGGGAAAAAACTGGTCAGGTGATGATGAAGGGATTTCCTTTCTCGAGAATCTACCTTAAAATCAACCAAGCATGATAATTATATAGTCTGGCAATGTACGCATATATTAGTCCTAATCACGTGGTGTGTTGATACAAAGTCTAAATCTTTCAACCACTCAATGAATGTAGAATATTTATCTGACAATCATGATGTAATGAATGTAGACTATTTATCTGATAATCATGATGTAATGAATATAGAATATTTATCTCATAATCATCATGTAATTAATATACTATGTTTATCTGATATTTATCATGTATTGAATGTAGGATACATATGAGATAACCATCCATTCTAGAACATAGCTGAAGTATTGCTTTGAGAGTTTAGGTAAATACTGCACTCAAAAAGATGGGAAGAACGGTTTCCTTCTCTTATTATGAGAGCTCTTTCATATCGAAGACATCGGTATTTGATATATTGTTATAATTTATATTAAGGTATATTTCTTGAAAAGTACGTCCAACTGAAAGCAGAAATACATGGAGGACGAAATCATACAAAATTATTGTGTTTCTGGTTGACAACTTCTTCGTCGAGTTTAGAAGTATAGTATTCCAACAGACTAGTAACTGCACTCATCTGTTGGCTGTCTTGATTTTGTTTTCATATTGAACTGAATTATTCGAACTTATCAAAGCAGGTAACACAGACCTTGTAAAATCGTTTACTTGCATGTTCAGACGATATATTAGTAACGTCTTGTCTTGAAATAACGAAGGGCTGTCATTCCTTACATGATAATTATTTGATAAATATCCTATATTTACATCATATATACCCACCAGAACTGGAATTCTAGTACGCGAGATACTTTTCCACATTAGTCGCTGATTTCGATCTTTTCCTACAACGAAACCAACATCGACAGCTTCCAAAAAGCTGTACGATAAGCATGTTGATTTCAATTTCCCTGGTGAGAGTAACCATTTCTTGATAGCAACAGCCAGCACCTATGGTAGATATCGGCGGTGGAGCTTACACTCTAGGAATGTCTTATCTTATTCTCCTTGTACATTTAAAGACTCTTCGTGTGCCTCACGCTTTTGTTTTGTTCCGTTGTGTGATATAAAGCTGGACGTGATTGATGCTCGTTAGTTTGTCTGAGTCTGTCTGTTGGTTCCGTTGTGTGATATGAAGCTGGACGTGTTTGATGTTCGTTAGTTTGTCTGTTGGTTCCGTTGTGTGATATGAAGCTGGACGTGTTTGATGCTCGTTAGTTTGTCTGTTGGTTCCGTTGTGTTGGTTCCGTTGTGTGATATGAAGCTGGAAGTATTTGATGCTGGTTAGTTTGTCTGTTGGTTCCGTTGTGTGATATGAAGCTGGACGTGTTTGATGTTCGTTAGTTTGTCTGTTGGTTCCGTTGTGTGATATGAAGCTGGACGTGTTTGATGCTCGTTAGTTTGACCGTTGGTTCCGTTGTGTGATATGAAGCTGGACGTGTTTGATGTTCGTAAGTCTGTGTGTTGGTTCCGTTGTGTGATATGAAGCTGGACGTGTTTGATGTTCGTCCAGCTGTGACGTCAAAAGTTCAACGCTATCAAAGCAGCCCTTTAGAAATATAAAAAGACGCTACCATCCTGTGTTCGATGTGCGCACTTTTTAGCTATTCATGGGATATATTCAGTTGAAACTCACTTCTGTAACCTATATTCAAACTGTTACATAAATACATAAGTGACTCTTTGAAACTTCAGTTATGAAATATTTACTTTTTGAGAAGACAAACGATGCACTCTATGGATATATCTAAACAGGCATATGGATGCTCTGAAAATTGATCGGTTTTCATAAATCTTGAATGTACTGACAATCAAACCGATAACCTATTAAAATTATGTCAGCGCACCTGCCCAGCCTTTCTGTACAAGTGGAGATACTATAATGATTGGAACAAATGGAAGAAGCTCGCCATTACCGAAGTAAAACTTTGAAGTCACACGTAAAACTTCAAGAATGCGTATTTATCAGATTAAGCCAACGTGACGTTTTCAACAGAGAGTAAATGAATGTCACAGATAACAAACAATATCATAACAGTATCATTTAAAACTTAAATATGGATTTAACAAAAAGAAAAAAAAAACTTTAATACATAGGAGGAAACGGAAGGCAATTAGTCCTCCTTGAATTTCATTTGATTTCTTTGTAATTGTAATTTTGAATTGGCATTCATTGTCTTAAAATAAACGAAAGATAGTTGATACATTTTAGGACTTACTTCACCCTGGTTAATACAGACTCAGTTTTGTATACAACAATAGATATGGACCACGGAGAGCAGAGTGGTGGTACGCCAATGGAGAAATAACTCTAAAGATTTAAAACCCCTTTCCTTCTGCTCAAAGCCATTAACTAATTATGGTCTTGTGTATCATTTTGGTGAAATGTGGTTTTATTCATGTAATTGTTGATGTCTGTGTCGATAAGGTGCATAAAAGTGCGAGATAAAAAAAACCCGAAAATTTTGGAGTTAAGCTCTTGAAAAGGAATACTTTTTTCTATCAGGAACAATTTTTTCCAGGTTTCATTTACTTTAGTATAACTCTTGGTTTTCATTCTAAACGGGAAAGAGAAATAGACAGGGGGATATACAGGGAAATAGACAGAGAGATAGACAGACAAATAGACAAACAGATAGACAGAGAAATAGACAGTGTGATAGACAGGGAAAGAGACAGAGAAGATAGACAGAGAGATAGATAGAGAAATAGACAGGGAGATAGACAGAGAAATAGACAAAGAGATAGACAGAGAAATAGACAGTGTGATAGACAGAGAAAGAGACAGAGAAGATAGACAGAGAGATAGATAGAGAAATAGACAGGGAGATAGACAGAGAAATAGACAGAGAGATAGACAGAGAAATAGACAAACAGATAGACAGAGAAATAGACAGTGTGATAGACAGGGAAAGAGACAGAGAAGACAGACAGAGAGATAGATAGAGAAATAGACAGGGAGATAGACAGAGAAATAGACAGAGAGATAGACAGAGAAATAGACAAACAGATAGACAGAGAAATAGACAGTGAGATAGACAGGGAGATAGACAGTGAGATAGACAGAGAAATAGACAGAGAAATAGACAGGGGGATAGACAGAGAAATAGACAGAGAGATAGACAGAGAGATAGATAGAGAAATAGACAGGGAAATTGACAGAGAAATAGACAAACAGATAGACAGAGAAATAGACAGGGAGATAGACAGAGAAATAGACAGTGAGATAGACAGAGAGATAGATAGAGAAATAGACAGGGAAATTGACAGAGAAATAGACAGTGAGATAGACAGGGAGATAGACAGAGAAATAGACAGGGAGATAGACAGAGAGGTAGACAGAGAGATAGACAGGGGGTTAGACAGAGAAATAGAGAGAGAAATAGATAGAGAAATAGACAGGGAAATAGACAGATAAATAGACAGGGAAATTGACAGAGAAATAGACAGAGAATTAGACAGTGAGATAGACAAAGAGATAGACAGTGAGATAGACAGAGAAATAGATAGAGAAATAGACAGGGAAATTGACAGAGAAATAGACAGGGAAATTGACAGAGAAATAGACAGTGAGATAGTCAGGGAGATAGACAGAGAAATAGACAGAGAAATAGACAGGGAGATAGACAGTGAGATAGACAGGGAGATAGACAGAGAAATAGACAGTGAGATAGACAGGGAGATAGACAGAGAAATAGACAGTGAGATAGACAGGGAGATAGACAGAGAAATAGACAGTGAGATAGACAGTGAGATAGACAGGGAGATAGACAGAGAAATAGACAGGGGGTTAGACAGAGAAATAGACAGAGAAATAGATAGAGAAATAGACAGGGAAATAGACAGATAAATAGACAGGGAAATTGACAGAGAAATAGACAGGGAAATTGACAGAGAAATAGACAGAGAAATAGACAGATAAATAGACAGGGAAATTGACAGAGAAATAGACAGAGAAATAGACAGGGAGATAGATAGAGAAATAGACAGGGAAATTGACAGAGAAATAGACAGAGAAATAGACAGGGATATAGACTCAAAAATAAAGAGTTGAATGTTATTGTCCTATATAAGCATTAAATACAGAGAGGTTCAAATGTAGATTGATATTAAAATGCACATGTTTCATTTTGTCATTCTCGATAACTTATATATAATATTTTAGCAACAATTAGATACATTTGAATGATGCATTAAAACAAAGATTATTTTAGTAAATTAATTAAACTGTCTATGTATCGTGATCAATTTCTTGTATCTTTTTCAGGTTTTCCTTGATGGCAAGATTTATACTCGCATTATTTGTTTCCATGGTACCGGTGACTGTACACGGTGAGGACAGAAACTGAACGTGTTTGATGCTTGTTGGACTGTCTGTTTTTTCCGTTTTGAGATATGAAGCTGGACGTGTTTGATGTTCGTTAGTTTGTCTGTTGCCGTTGTGTGATATGAAGCTGAACGTGTTTGATGTTCGTTAGTTTGTCTGTTGGTTCCGTTGTGTGATATGAAGCTGGACGTGTTTGATATTCGTTAGTTTGTCTGTTGGTTCCGTTGTTTGATATGAAGCGGGACGTGTTTGATGTTCGTTAGTTTGTCTGTTGGTTCCGTTGTGTGATATAAAGCTGAACGTGTTTGTTTTCTTATGACATAATTGACATGGATCGATGAAGTCTTTGGCAGGTTTTTGTTTGATAGAATTTGAGTTTGGATTATGAAGAGTTTTAGCATGTTAGTATTTCCTTGATATGGTGTAAACAATGCTTTAATTTGTTGGCAGGAACTTTGGAAATTTCATCAGAAGGAGAGATATCTTTGGGATCAACAATATCCCTTGTTTGTGATATCGATCCATTCTCAGTAGAAGCAGGGTGGATCAATCCTTCCATTTCAGATTCTGTCATCCATACATGCACCAGTGCGATCTGTACACGCTCAGACAGCGAATATCCAAGATATTCCTACTCCACTACATCGAGAACCTTCAAGCTGGTTATATCTAGCGCAGAAGTGGACGATGACAAGTGGACCTGTGCACACATTGCTACATCAGAAAGGGAAACAATAGTACTTGGATTAGGAGGTAAGATAGTTTATCATTGGTGTGGTATTAAATGCTCCGGTCAACGACAAACAAGGAAATCTGCCAGGGTCCGTATTCATGAAACCATTCGCTTGCTCAAGTATGAATTTTGTACTCAAGACTTCAAGTCAAAGCTATATTCAATGTTTATATTTGAAATATATATGATTTAGGCAAATTATAAAAAAAGTTAACATTAAATCTATGCTTGAGCATGAAAATGATTTCATGAATACGGGTCATGGTGATGTTATGGTGTTTTGGCGTTTTCCTTTAAAACACAACCCTGAATTTCTCTTCGTGAATTGTGAGCCTCATGTCGAAGCTGATATGGTCTATAAGGCACAGTCAGCATCAGAGTCCATCTGTCTATCAAATCTAACACTTTTTGTATAAACGAAACGAGCCTAGTGTTCTTAAGAAAATGGTACATTATAGGTGAAGTTAAAGAAAAGCGAGCAGTGATGGATAGAAGTTCATATAGCACAACCAGTTGTAACAGATGAATTCGATACCCGTTCCTCAGCTCCAGAAGTTGTACAAAGCTTTGTAAATCGACAACATGACAGCACTTAACAATACAATATTTTTACTAACAGTCGATAGATTTGATTAACATAAAAAGGACACAGAAACCCTACCTACGTAATTCACAACCTCCCGTCCCACCAGTTTGATAACCTTTTTACGATACATATCCTCCAATATTTACAATATGGTCAAATATAATACATATTCTCTACCTGGAATACAGCAGAAAGGTGAGAAAAGTGACGTCACGATTGGTGCCCAGTGTCCAGTCTCGAACTGATGCACTTTATTTTTTTTTAAGATAACGGGTTTTATTTCCACTATTACGACATTTTGGTCTTTCAGCGGTCGGGTCCTGACACACGAAAAGTACCTGCATTTTTACCAGCCGAAAACAATGCACACTCAATGAACAATCTCGTAACACTCTTTCTACACAAGAATCAATCACCACTCAACTTTCATTTAACCAACGGAAGTCCAGTCAAACAAAACCCCGGATGAAAACAACATCGTACACATTTACAGCCAGCTATTCATCCAAACTCATTCAATCTCTTACACAGTAAAATATTAGGTTTTTCAACTGTACAAAACCATGTCTCTATCATACGTGTTTTCATTGCACACCATTTTTTTATAACAACGAAACGCATGATCATAATGAAAGCACTGTTAGGTCAATTAAATGACATTGGTACAATTTTAGATCAAAGGAGAAAACTGAGATTTAAAAAAATATCAATGATAAAGAGGCCTAACTTTGCAATAGAGAAAATAAGATCTGACAAAGAAATGCAATATCTGACCAAATGAGTGGCATTGCATTAATTTCAAGGCTATTGTGACAAAATTGATTTAAAGGGGGGTATGCTGTTATGTTAGTAATATATATTGAACTGAAGGGCTGCCAACATTGGTCTAATGCTTTATACTGATCTATTTTTAATATTGAAGTCTGACGCCCTAAAACCTCTGAATGACTATTTTCCTAAACATTCAAGCTACCGAGTTCCAGGGTTTGGGGCATGTAGCATGCCGTGGTATATAACAATAATATGTATATAGTTGTATATCTCCCAGATAAGTGAACGCGCCCACAAAAATATCCTCCGTTGAAACTTAGATTACTAATTTTTAGAGAAAGTCTAAACTCGGCGCCATTTTTAAAAAGGAACAACCATATATGACTTGAAACCCCGTCTACGTGTATTTAGCCAATAATAAAGAGACTGGGACATCAGTTGTAATTTCCACATCAAGTTCCATCATTGTAACGCTTGGTTTAACGTATCTTACATATACAAATACTGAACTTGAGAGGCTATTCACGCTAAAAAACAACTTTAATGACGCTATCTTAACTATGTTTAATGAAATGTTAAAACATAATTGTTTGACTGCGTAAGTTAAAACACATAATAATTGATGGTTCAGCTTGCCAATACAAATATGTTGATCTGATAAAAACACTTATGGAACACTAATATAATGTTATTTGAAAGTAAATGCCAAATAGCAGTCATAGTTAACACAATGTTTAGAACCACCCGAACACGTTTTATTAAAAGTAACAAAAAAAAAAAAAAAAGAGACGGAACCGTTTTGTAATATTATCTTGTTCCTAATACAAAGACAATGTGTGTATAACACTTGTCCTGGCATAGATATTGATTTTTCGATTTTCAAAACTGTTTAAATAAAATTGATTATCCTTATACCCCCCTGTATAAAGAAATCGACCCGTCCCTAATGAATAATCGTATAGAAGCTTAGGTAACGCAATGTGTTGGTCACACTTTCACTGAAAACGAGTTTGTTTGAGGTAAACTAAATTGAAGATTTCTTTTTAAACGAATAGTTTTCGTCGAAGGATTTCTGAGTTTTGCCAGGTATGTGATTCTATATTTATTTTCTGCCAAGAAAACCTAAAATCTATTCTAACAAATAAATGAGAGATAGCAATATCTGATTGTCACGAAATTCCACAAATTGCATTCGAAGACAATCAATATCGAACTCAGCTTTTAGACCTTAAATGAACAACTAGCTTAATTGCCAACCATGAATTAGATAATGCATTGAGCGTCCACCTTAATCATTATTCCGTTACAGATGGTATTATACTCTGTAGACAGAGGAATGTCGGGCACCTGAATAAATAATGACATCGACCTAACGAAATATTCTACGAAAATTTCACAGCAGTGTACATGTATGTGACAAAAAAGGACTCCATGTTGGCGTCGCATAGGTTGACTACTGATCATTGCCTAGGAGTTGAAAGGTCAATGACGTCACGTTTCAGAGGGTGGGGCAGGTTTGTCTACAACAGCAATGTGTGTTATAATAATTCTTATTATTAGGCTGCTTGCTACTTATTTGCATTGATATTGGTTGCTAAGGGAAATCTTCGCTTCATTCTTGTCAGTTATATCCCTATTGCCCGACACTTTAAAGTGTACACTGTGTGTTCAGTTTTAATTAACTATAGAATACTTCATCTTAAACATCAAAAGGACAAGAAAGTGGGATGTAACAATTTGTTTTCCTAATTATTGTGATTTATTAGAAATGTACATCTTTGATTCAGCAGTGACCGCCTCGATACGCATAGCTCATATATCTGACGTCAAAAGTTCAACGCTATCAAAGCAGCCCTTTAGAAATATAAAAAAAGACGCTATCATCCTGTGTTCGATGTGCGCGCTTTTTAGCTATTCATGGGATATATTCAGTTGAAACTCACTTCTGTAACCTATAGTCAAACTGTTACATACATACATAAGTGACTCTTTGAAACTTCAGTTATGAAATATTTACTTTTTGAGAAGACAAACGATGCACTCTATGGTAATATCTAAACAGGCATATGGATGCTCTGAAAATTGATCTGTTTTCATAAATCTTGAATGTACTGACAATCAAACCGAAAACCTATTAAAATTATGTCAAAACTACGAAAGCGCACCTGCCCAGCCTTTCTGTACAAGTGGAGATATTCTATAATGATTGAAACAAATGGACAGAAGCTCGCCATTACCGAAGTAAAACTTTGAAGTCACACGTCACGTGACCTCGATCTGACTTCAAGATATGCGTATTTATCAGATTAAGCCAACGTGAACGGGACGTTTTCACGGCCGTCTATGTGCAGAGAGTAAATGAATGTCACAGATAACAAACAATATCATAACAGTATCATTTAAAACTTAAATATGGATTTAACAAAAAGAAAAAAAAACCTTTAATACATAGGAGGAAACGGAAGGCAATTAGTCCTCCTTGAATTTCATTTGATTTCTTTGTAATTGTAATTTTGAATTGGCATTCATTGTCTTAAAATAAACGAAAGATAGTTGATACATTTTAGGACTTACTTCACCCTGGTTAATACAGACTCAGTTTTGTATACAACAATAGATATGGACCACGGAGAGCAGAGTGGTGGTACGCAAATGGAGAAATAACTCAAAAGATTTAAAACCCCTTTCCTTCTGCTCAAAGCCATTAACTAATTATGGTCTTGTTTATCATTTTGGTGAAATGTGGTCTTATTCATGTAATTGTTGATGTCTGTGTCGATAAGGTGCATAAAAGTGCGAGATAAAAAAAACCCGAAAATTTTGGAGTTAAGCTCTTGAAAAGGAATACTTTTTTCTATCAGGAACAATTTTTTCCAGGTTTCATTTACTTTAGTATAACTCTTGGTTTTCATTCTAAACGGGAAAGAGAAATAGACAGGGGGATATACAGGGAAATAGACAGAGAGATAGACAGACAAATAGACAAACAGATAGACAGAGAAATAGACAGTGTGATAGACAGGGAAAGAGACAGAGAAGATAGACAGAGAGATAGATAGAGAAATATACCGGGAGATAGACAGAGAAATAGACAGGGAGATAGACTGAGAGATAGATAGAGAAATAGACAGGGAGATAGACGGAGAGATAGATAGAGAAATAGACAGAGAAATAGACAGGGAAATTGACAGAGAAATAGACAGGGAAATTGACAGAGAAATAGACAGTGAGATAGTCAGGGAGATAGACAGTGAGATAGACAGGGAAATAGACAGTGAGATAGACAAAGAGATAGACAATGAGATAGACAGAGAAATAGACAGGGAGATAGACAGAGAAATAGACAGGGAAATTGACAGAGAAATAGACAGGGAAATAGACAGAGAAATAGACAGTGAGAAAGTCAGGGAGATAGACAGAGAAATAGACAGGGAAATAGACAGTGAGATAGACAAAGAGATAGACAGTGAGATAGACAGAGAAATAGACAGGGAGATAGACAGAGAGATAGATAGAGAAATAGACAGGGAAATTGACAGAGAAATAGACAGGGAAATTGACAGAGAAATAGACAGGGAAATTGACAGAGAAATAGACAGGGAAATTGACAGAGAAATAGACAGTGAGATAGTCAGGAAGATAGACAGAGAAATAGACAGGGAAATAGACAGTGAGATAGACAAAGAGATAGACAGTGAGATAGACAGAGAAATAGACAGGGAAATTGACAGAGAAATAGACAGTGAGATAGACAGGGAGATAGACAGAGAGGTAGACAGAGAAATAGACAGATAAATAGACAGGGAAATTGACAGAGAAATAGACAGGGAAATAGACAGAGAGATAGATAGATAAATAGACAGATAAATAGACAGGGAAATAGACAGAGAAATAGACAGAGAAATAGACAGATAAATAGACAGGGAAATTGACAGAGAAATAGACAGAGAAATAGACAGATAAATAGACAGGGAAATTGACAGAGAAATAGACAGAGAATTAGACAGAGAGATAGATAGATAAATAGACAGGGAAATTGACAGAGAAATAGACAGAGAAATAGACAGGGATATAGACTCAAAAATAAAGAGTTGAATGTTATTGTCCTATATAGGCATTAAATACAGAGAGGTTCAAATGTAGATTGATATTAAAATGCACATGTTTCATTTTGTCATTCTCGATAACTTATATATAATATTTTAGCAACAATTAGATACATTTGAATGATGCATTAAAACAAAGATTATTTTAGTAAATTAATTAAACTGTCTATGTATCGTGATCAATTTCTTGCATCTTTTTCAGGTTTTCCATGATGGCAAGATTTATACTCGCATTAATTGTTTCCATGGTACCGGTGACTGTACACGGTGAGGACAGAAACTGAACGTGTTTGATGCTTGTTGGACTGTCTGTTTTTTCCGTTTTGAGATATGAAGCTGGACGTGATTGATGTTCGTTAGTTTGTCTGTTGATTCCGTTGTGTGATATGAAGCTGAACGTGTTTGATGTTCGTTAGTTTGTCTGTTGGTTCCGTTGTGTGATATGAAGCTGGACGTGTTTGATATTCGTTAGTTTGTCTGTTGGTTCCGTTGTTTGATATGAAGCTGAACGTGTTTGATGTTCGTTAGTTTGTCTGTTGGTTCCGTTGTGTGATATAAAGCTGAACGTGTTTGTTTTCTTATGACATAATTGACATGGATCGATGAAGTCTTTGGCAGGTATTTGTTTGATAGAATTTGAGTTTGGATTATGAAGAGTTTTAGCATGTTAGTATTTCCTTGATATGGTGTAAACAATGCTTTAATTTGTTGGCAGGAACTTTGGAAATTTCATCAGAAGGAGAGATATCTTTGGGATCAACAATATCCCTTGTTTGTGATATCGATCCATTCTCAGGAGAAGCAGGGTGGATCAATCCTTCCATTTCAGATTCTGTCATCCATACATGCACCAGTGCGAGCTGTACACGCTCAGACAGCGAATATCCAAGATATTCCTACTCCACTACATCGAGAACCTTCAAGCTGGTTATATCTAGCGCAGAAGTGGACGATGACAAGTGGACCTGTGCACACATTGCTACATCAGAAAGGGAAACAATAGTACTTGGATTAGGAGGTAAGATAGTTTATCATTGGTGTGGTATTAAATGCTCCGGTCATCGACAAACAAGGAAATCTGCCAGGGTCCGTATTCATGAAACCATTCGCATGCTCAAGTATGAATTTTGTACTCAAGACTTCAAGTCAAAGCTATATTCAATGTTTATATTTGAAATATATATGATTTAGGCAAATTATATAAAAAAGTTTGCTTGAACATTAAATCTATGCTTGAGCATGAAAATGATTTCATGAATACGGGTCATGGTGATGTTATAGTGTTTTGGCGTTTTCCTTTAAAACACAACCCTGAATTTCTCTTCGTGAATTGTGAGCCTCACGTGGAAGCTGATATGGTCTATAAGGCACAGTCAGCATAGAACTTGCTGAGTCCATCTGTCTATGAAATCTAACACTTTTTGTATAAACGAAACCAGCCTAGTGTTCTTAAGAAAATGGTACATTATAGGTGAAGTTAAAGAAAAGCGAGCAGTGATGGATAGAAGTTCACATAGCACAACCAGTTGTAACAGATGAATTCGATACCCGTTCCTCAGCTCCAGAAGTTGTACAAAGCTTTGTAAATCGACAACATGACAGCACTTAACACTACAATATTTTTACTAACAGTCGATAGATTTGATTAACATAAAAAGGACAATCATGTTCACGCCAATTCACACTGCGATCTGTGAACACAGAAACCCTACCTACGTAATTCACAACCTCCCGTCCCACCAGTTTGATAACCTTTTTACGATACATATCCTCCAATATTTACAATATGGTCAAATATAATACATATTCTCTACCTGGAATACAGCAGAAAGGTGAGAAAGGTGACGTCACGATTGGTGCCCAGTGTCCAGTCTCGAACTGATGCACTTTATTTTTTTTTTAAGATAACGGGTTTTATTTCCACTATTACGACATTTTGGTCTTTCAGCGGTCGAGTCCTGACACACGAAAAGCACCTGCATTTTTACCAGCCGAAAACAATGCACACTCAATGAACAATCTCGTAACACTCTTTCTACACAAGAATCAATCACCACTCAACTTTCATTTAACCAACGGAAGTCCAGTCAAACAAAACCCCGGATGAAAACAACATCGTACACATTTACAGCCAGCTATTCATCCAAACTCATTCAATCTCTTACACAGTAAAATATTAGGTTTTTCAACTGTACAAAACCATGTCTCTATCATACGTGTTTTCATTGCACACCATTTTTTTTATAACAACGAAACGCATGATCATAATGAAAGCACTGTTAGGTCAATTAAATGACATTGGTACAATTTTAGATCAAAGGAGAAAACTGAGATTTAAAAAAAAATATCAATGATAAAGAGGCCTAACTTTGCAAAAGAGAAAATAAGATCTGACAAAGAAATGCAATATCTGACCAAATGAGTGGCATTGGGTCAATTTCAAGGCTGTTGTGACAAAATTGATTTAAAGGGGGGTATGCTGTTATGTTAGTAATATATATTGAACTGAAGGGCTGCCAACATTGGTCTAATGCTTTATACTGATCTATTTTTAATATTGAAGTCTGACGCCCTAAAACCTCTGAATGACTATTTTCCTAAACATTCAAGCTACCGAGTTCCAGGGTTTGGGGCATGTAGCATGCCGTGGTATATAACAATAATATGTATATAGTTGTATATCTCCCAGATAAGTGAACGCGCCCACAAAAATATCCTCCGTTGAAACTTAGATTACTAATTTTTAGAGAAAGTCTAAACTCGGCGCCATTTTTAAAAAGGAACAACCATATATGACTTGAAACCCCGTCTACGTGTATTTAGCCAATAATAAAGAGACTGGGACATCAGTTTTAATTTCCACATCAAGTTCCATCATTGTAACGCTTGGTTTAACGTATCTTACAGATACAAATACTGAACTTGAGAGGCTATTCACGCTAAAAAACAACTTTAATGACGCTATCTAAACTATGTTTAATGAAATGTTAAAACATAATTGTTTGACTGCGTAAGTTAAAACACATAATAATTGATGGTTCAGCTTGCCAATACAAATATGTTGATCTGATAAAAACACTTATGGAACACTAATATAATGTCATTTGAAAGTAAATGCCAAATAGCAGTCATAGTTAACACAATGTTTAGAACCACCCGAACACGTTTTATTAAAAGTAACAAAAAAAAAAAAAAGAGACGGAACCGTTTTGTAATATTATCTTGTTCCTAATACAAAGACAATGTGTGTATAACACTTGTCCTGGCATAGATATTGATTTTTCGATTTTCAAAACTGTTTAAATAAAATTGACTATCCTTATACCCCCCCCCCCCCTGTATAAAAAAATCGACCCGTCCCTAATGAATAATCGTATAGAAGCTTAGGTAACGCAATGTGTTGGTCACACTTTCACTGAAAACGAGTTTGTTTGAGGTAAACTAAATTGAAGATTTCTTTTTAAACGAATAGTTTTCGTCGAAGGATTTCTGAGTTTTGCCAGGTATGTGATTCTATATTTATTTTCTGCCAAGGAAACCTAAAATCTATTCTATCAAATAAATGAGAGATAGCAATATCTGATTGTCACGAAATTCCACAAATTGCATTCGAAGACAATTAATATCGAACTCAGCTTTTAGACCTTAAAATGAACAACTAGCTTAATTGCCAACCATGAATTAGATAATGCATTGAGCGTCCACCTTAATCATTATTCCGTTACAGATGGTATTGTAATCTGTAGACAGAGGAATGTCGGGCACCTGAATAAATAATGACATCGACCTAACGAAATATTCTACGAAAATTTCACAGCAGTGTACATGTATGTGACAAAAAAGGACTCCATGTTGGCGTCGTATAGGTTGACTACTGATCATTGCCTAGGAATTGAAAGGTCAATGACGTCACGTTTCAGAGGGTGGGGCAGGTTTGTCTACAACAGCAATTTGTGTTATAATAATTCTTATTATTAGGCTGCTTGCTACTTATTTGCATTGATATTGGTTGCTAAGGGAAATCTTCGCTTCATTCTTGTCAGTTATATCCCTATTGCCCGACACTTTAAAGTGTACACTGTGTGTTCAGTTTTAATTAACTATAGAATACTTCATCTTA
Organism: Ylistrum balloti; assembly: GCF_031769215.1. Lineage (NCBI taxonomy): Eukaryota > Metazoa > Mollusca > Bivalvia > Pectinida > Pectinidae > Ylistrum > Ylistrum balloti. Next base: position 55,954 of record NW_026782441.1, read on the forward strand.
AACACCAAAAGGACAAGAAAGTGGGATGTAACAATTTGTTTTCCTAATTATTGTGATTTATTAGAAATGTACGTCTTTGATTCAGCAGTGACCGCCTCGATACGCATAGCTCATATATCTGACGTCAAAAGTTCAACGCTATCAAAGCAGCCCTTTAGAAATATAAAAAAGACGCTATCATCCTGTGTTCGATGTGCGCGCTTTTTAGCTATTCATGGGATATATTCAGTTGAAACTCACTTCTGTAACCTATAGTCAAACTGTTACATACATACATAAGTGACTCTTTGAAACTTCAGTTATGAAATATTTACTTTTTGAGAAGACAAACGATGCACTCTATGGTAATATCTAAACAGGCATATGGATGCTCTGAAAATTGATCGGTTTTCATAAATCTTGAATGTACTGACAATCAAACCGATAACCTATTAAAATTATGTCAAAACTACGAAAGCGCACCTGCCCAGCCTTTCTGTACAAGTGGAGATATTCTATAATGATTGGAACAAAAGATAAAAAGTACCTTTAATTTCACACCATGAAAACATCTAGTTATAAGTAAGAACTATCTACAGTAATTATTCTAGGTTTAGAGAATATGAATTATCTCAGGCAAGATCGTTCATGTAACTGTATACAGCCGTGGCCCTTTCACCTTTCAAGAAAGTGAAAAAAATGAAAAAAAATAGTTTCGTTGTCACGTATCATTACGTTAACACAGCACTGTATACGAATGAAATTTTCCTTCTAAACTGGTTTTTAAAGGTAGGCAGAAGCTCGCCATTACCGAAGTAAAATTTTGAAGTCACACGTCACGTGACCCCGATCTGACTTCAAGATATGCGTATTTATCAGATTAAGCCAACGTGAACGGGACGTTTTCACGGCCGTCTATGTGCAGAGAGTAAATGAATGTCACAGATAACAAACAATATCATAACAGTATCATTTAAAACTTAAATATGGATTTAACAAAAAGAAAAAAAAAACCTTTAATACATAGGAGGAAACGGAAGGCAATTAGTCCTCCTTGAATTTCATTTGATTTCTTTGTAATTGTAATTTTGAATTGGCATTCATTGTCTTAAAATAAACGAAAGATAGTTGATACATTTTAGGACTTACTTCACCCTGGTTAATACAGACTCAGTTTTGTATACAACAATAGATATGGACCACGGAGAGCAGAGTGGTGGTACGCCAATGGAGAAATAACTCTGAAGATTTAAAACCCCTTTCCTTCTGCTCAAAGCCATTAACTAATTATGGTCTTGTGTATCATTTTGGTGAAATGTGGTCTTATTCATGTAATTGTTGATGTCTGTGTCGATAAGGTGCATAAAAGTGCGAGATAAAAAAAACCCGAAAATTTTGGAGTTAAGCTCTTGAAAAGGAATACTTTTTTCTATCAGGAACAATTTTTTCCAGGTTTCATTTACTTTAGTATAACTCTTGGTTTTCATTCTAAACGGGAAAGAGAAATAGACAGGGGATATACAGGGAAATAGACAGAGAAATAGACAGGGGGATATACAGGGAAATAGACAGAGAAGATAGACAGACAAATAGACAAACAGATAGACAGAGAAATAGACAGTGTGATAGACAGAGAGATAGACAGAGAAATAGACAGGGGGATATACAGGGAAATAGACAGAGAGATAGACAGACAAACAGATAGACAGAGAAATAGACAGAGAAATAGACAGGGGGATATACAGGGAAATAGACAGAGAGATAGACAGACAAATAGACAGTGTGATAGACAGGGAAATAGACAGAGAGATAGACAGACAAACAGATAGACAGAGAGATAGACAGAGAAATAGACAGGGGGATATATTGGGAAATAGACAGAGAGATAGACAAACAAATAGACAAACAGATAGACAGAGAAATAGACAGTGTGATAGACAGGGAAAGAGACAGAGAAGATAGACAGAGAGATAGATAGAGAAATAGACAGGGAGATAGACAGAGAAATAGACAGGGAGATAGACAGAGAGATAGATAGAGAAATAGACAGGGAAATTGACAGAGAAATAGACAGCGAGATAGACAGGGAGATAGACAGAGAAATAGACAGGGAAATAGACAGTGAGATAGACAAAGAGATAGACAGTGAGATAGACAGAGAAATAGACAGGGAGATAGACAGAGAGATAGATAGAGAAATAGACAGGGAAATTGACAGAGAAATAGACAGGGAAATTGACAGGGAAATAGACAGTGAGATAGTCAGGGAGATAGACAGAGATATAGACAGGGAAATAGACAGAGAAATAGACAGGGAGATAGACAGTGAGATAGACAGGGAGATAGACAGAGAGATAGACAGGGGGATAGACAGAGAAATAGACAGATAAATAGACAGGGAAATAGACAGAGAGATAGACAGAGAAATAGACAGATAAACAGACAGGGAAATTGACAGAGAAATAGACAGAGAAATAGACAGGGATATAGACTCAAAAATAAAGAGTTGAATGTTATTGTCCTATATAGGCATTAAATACAGAGAGGTTCAAATGTAGATTAATATTAAAATGCATATGTTTCATTTTGTCATTCTCGATAACTTATATATAATATTTTAGCAACAATTAGATACATTTGAATGATGCATTAAAACAAAGATTATTTTAGTAAATTAATTAAACTGTCTATGTATCGTGATCAATTTCTTGTATCTTTTTCAGGTTTTCCATGATGGCAAGATTTATACTCGCATTAATTGTTTCCATGGTACCGGTGACTGTACACGGTGAGGACAGAAACTGAACGTGTTTGATGCTTGTTGGACTGTCTGTTTTTTCCGTTTTGAGATATGAAGCTGGACGTGTTTGATGTTCGTTAGTTTGTCTGTTGGTTCCGTTGTGTGATATGAAGCTGAACGTGTTTGATGTTCGTTAGTTTGTCTGTTGGTTCCGTTGTGTGATATGTAGCTGGACGTGTTTGATATTCGTTAGTTTGTCTGTTGGTTCCGTTGTTTGATATGAAGCTGAACGTGTTTGATGTTCGTTAGTTTGTCTGTTGGTTCCGTTGTGTGATATAAAGCTGAACGTGTTTGTTTTCTTATGACATAATTGACATGGATCGATGAAGTCTTTGGCAGGTTTTCGTTTGATAGAATTTGAGTTTGGATTATGAAGAGTTTTAGCATGTTAGTATTTCCTTGATATGGTGTAAACAATGCTTTAATTTGTTGGCAGGAACTTTGGAAATTTCATCAGAAGGAGAGATATCTTTGGGATCAACAATATCCCTTGTTTGTGATATCGATCCATTCTCAGGAGAAGCAGGGTGGATCAATCCTTCCATTTCAGATTCTGTCATCCATACATGCACCAGTGCGAGCTGTACACGCTCAGACAGCGAATATCCAAGATATTCCTACTCCACTACATCGAGAACCTTCAAGCTGGTTATATCTAGAGCAGAAGTGGACGATGACAAGTGGACCTGTGTACACATTGCTACATCAGAAAGGGAAACAATAGTACTTGGATTAGGAGGTAAGATAGTTTATCATTGGTATGGTATTAAATGCTCCGGTCATCGACAAACAAGGAAATCTGCCAGGGTCCGTATTCATGAAACCATTCGCATGCTCAAGTATGAATTCTGTACTCAAGACTTCAAGTCAAAGCTATATTTAATGTTTATATTTGAAATATATATGATTTAGGCAAATTATAAAAAAAGTTTGCTTGAACATTAAATCTATGCTTGAGCATGAAAATGATTTCATGAATACGGGTCATGGTGATGTTATGGTGTTTTGGCGTTTTCCTTTAAAACACAACCCTGAATTTCTCTTCGTGAATTGTGAGCCTCATGTGGAAGCTGATATGGTCTATAAGGCACAGTCAGCATAGAACTTGCTGAGTCCGTCTGTCTATCAAATCTAACACTTTTTGTATAAACGAAACGAGCCTAGTGTTCTTAAAAAAATGATACATTATAGATGAGGTTAAAGAAAAGCGAGCAGTGATGGATAGAAGTTCATATAGCACAACCAGTTGTAACAGATGAATTCGATACCCGTTCCTCAGCTCCAGAAGTTGTACAAAGCTTTGTAAATCGACAACATGACAGCACTTAACAATACAATATTTTTACTAATAGTCGATAGATTTGATTAACATAAAAAGGACAATCATGTTCACGCCAATTCACACTGCGAACTGTGAACACAGAAACCCTACCTACGTAATTCACAACCTCCCGTCCCACCAGTTTGATAACCTTTTTACGATACATATCCTCCAATATTTACAATATGGTCAAATATAATACATATTCTCTACCTGGAATACAGCAGAAAGGTGAGAAAGGTGACGTCACGATTGGTGCCCAGTGTCCAGTCTCGAACTGATGCACTTTATTTTTTTTTAAGATAACGGGTTTTATTTCCACTATTACGACATTTTGGTCTTTCAGCGGTCGGGTCCTGACACACGAAAAGCACCTGCATTTTTACCAGCCGAAAACAATGCACACTCAATGAACAATCTCTTAACACTCTTTCTACACAAGAATCAATCACCACACAACTTTCATTTAACCAACGGAAGTCCAGTCAAACAAAACCCCGGATGAAAACAACATCGTACACATTTACAGCCAGCTATTCATCCAAACTCATTCAATCTCTTACACAGTAAAATATTAGGTTTTTCAACTGTACAAAACCATGTCTCTATCATACGTGTTTTCATTGCACACCATTTTTTTATAACAACGAAACACATGATCATAATGAAAGCACTGTTAGGTCAATTAAATGACATTGGTACAATTTTAGATCAAAGGAGAAAACTGAGATTTAAAAAAATATCAATGATAAAGAGGCCTAACTTTGCAATAGAGAAAATAATGTCTGACAAAGAAATATAATATCTGACCAAATGAGTGGCATTGGATCAATTTCAAGGCTATTGTGACAAAATTGATTTAAAGGGGGGTATGCTGTTATGTTAGTAATATATATTTAACTGAAGGGCTGCCAACATTGTTCTAATGCTTTATACTGATCTATTTTTAATATTGAAGTCTGACGCCCTAAAACCTCTGAATGACTATTTTCCTAAACAACCAAACTACCGAGTTCCAGGGTTTGGGGCATGTAGCATGCTTTGGTATATAACAATAATATGGATATAGTTGTATATGTCCCAGATAAGTCAACGTGCCCACAAAAAATATCCTCCGTTGAAACTTAGATTACTATTTTTTGAGAGAAAGTCCAAACTCGGTGCCATTTTTAAAAAGGAACAACCATATATGACTTGAAACCCCGTCTACGTGTATTTAGCCAATAATAAAGAGACTGGGACATCAGTTTCAATTTCCACATCAAGTTCCATCATTGTTACGCTTGGTTTAACGTATCTTACAGATACAAATACTGAACTTGAGAGGCTATTCACGCTAAAAAACGACTTTAATGACGCTATCTAAACTATGTTTAATGAAATGTTAAAACATAATGGTTTGACAGCGTAAGTTAAAACACATAATAATTGATGGTTCAGCTTGCCAATACAAATATGTTGATCTGATAAAAACACTTATGGAACACTAATATTGAAATATGTCTCTCTATATATATACTAGTATTTATTGTTAACGTTTTTTCGATATTCATTAAACTAAAATTAATTTTCACTTAACGAAATCACATATTTTGTTTATAATTTCAGAGGACAACACGGTTAGTCGTAAGTAATACGTCAGTTTTGCACACTTTTAATATTTTCTTGGCTAACATTGGTTCCTATAACTATAAATTTTATTTATTTGACAACAATAGCAAAACAAGTTATTTCAACTTATACTAATCGCTCTTGTTGGCCCGGATGTAAACGCGAGAGAGGTCTTATTGTGGGAGGCAACCGGAGTATTCGAAGAAAATCCACGTGGTCGAGCAGGTGACCCTTGCCTTATCACGTCCGTTCCAAGATTCGAACCCCGAACGGCTAGGTGAAAGGCGAGTGCGTTACCATTGCGCCACCCGATCACGTAATTCTTCATGTAACACGTGATCAATTTTAAACGAAGGATTGTTCAAAGATCTTTTGTGATCTTTTTATCGTGTATTTATAAAGTTTTTTCTGCTTTCAGTGGTCTTACTGATACTGGAATTGCTGCTTGCCGCTACATCTCTGACAGGAAGTTGTGTCCAGTCATGCGCAGTCGAGAGTAAGTAATAGTAAGGCAGACAATGTATATATGTGTACTAAATATCATTTTGAAATTATCATAAACTGAAACATATAAACTTCACTCAATTTGGGTCAGTGCGCCTTCATATCTGAATTTTGATCTGGGATGATAATTAGTCGTCTCCTATGTTTCGAAAATGTAGTCTCTAACCATCAGGAGTCCTAGAAAGACGAACGACTATAATAATTTCACAGTCTATATCATTATCTAGCTCGACTGTAGCTCACATTTTTTTTAAAGTTTTCACGGAAAGGTGCTCTTCACTTTTTTATTCTTTATAATAGAACAATAACTCTTTCAGAGGAAACATCAAATCAACAGAATTTGATTTTGTCAAAGATAAATGTGAGATCCCATGATCGTAAATAAATGGCAAGTTAAGACCTCTATTTATTCAATACAAGAAAGACTTTCTCAAACCAACATAACTCCACATCGACTTCAAACTCAATAATTTGTCATATTACCCTCTCCACTGATCAGCAGCTCAAAAGACCTGGGCCGGTATTCATGAAACCATTCTCATGTTCAAGTATAGATTTTGTGCTCAGGCAGACATTTTTATAATTCACCTACATCATAAAAAATAATACAAAATTCAAATATAAACATTCCATATAACTTTGACTTGAAGTCCTTTCAAAATTTGTTTCCAATCTTTGGCAAAATCAGCCTTATTTATCCATTTTAAAATTAAACAAGACATAAGACTTGAGCACAAAATTCATGCTTGAGCATGAGAACGGTTTATTGATTACTCACACTGACTTCACGTTTAGAAAGTAGCAACACTTTTGATGTTGTTGTCAGTATCTAAAATGCCCCTAATTAGATGACGTATCCCTAGTTCTGCAAACTTGATTATACCGTGATTTCGATTGTCAAATTATTTTATCTTTCCAGAAAAGATCAACTGTTTCGAGGTTACAGTTAGTAAGTACCAAACATTTTAATATGCTAAAAAGAGAATGTTGTAATTTGATATTGAAACTGGATATGTTACAGTTGAACACGGAGGATAAATATTCACGATACAAGCTATTATAAAAACCACATATACATCGATTAGGATCAGATGAAAAATATTGAATTAATCTTAAAAATCAATTTTGATAGAGCAGTTACGATATGAAAAGTAAGAGAGTTTATTAAATAACTTTTCTTAAAAAATTGATACATTATTTAAATTATGATTATGATTAAACATTATCATTGTATCACTGAGACCGGTATAGAGGATCGTAACGATCCTGCACTGGTAATTAACTAAACTAACGAAACTAAACTAATTATTAGAAGAATCAGCAAAGCGAATCAGTCATGGCGCAGCTGTGGTCATTGCACTCTTAAGTATCATTGCCATTATCATTGGTGGAATCGGCTACAACGATACATCTGGTGAGTTACAATTTAATTGTCACATGTATAATGATTTATGCAAGTCTAATGGAGGTTTTGGTCATCGTGTGAATACTCAGTCATCAGTGTAATAATATACAATTATTGACTGTGCATTAGGTTGGTAAATAGAGGCTACACAACGAGTGGTCATTGTATATTGAATTTACTCAACTCCCGTTAGTTATTTGAAAAATAACTAACGAGAGTATAATAAATTCAATATACAATGACCACGAGTATGCGTGACCTGTTTCTAAAACAATACAAAACATTGGACGAGGCGATCAAATTGACATATATTCTCACGGTCGTTTTCGCTAAACTTTTTGTACCTCTCTATATGTGATAAACAATGACAATGTATTTTTTTTCAATCAAGGCATTGCTATGATAATCAATATTCATTTACGTTATCTACAAAAAATCTAACGCGATATATTTTTGTAAAATTGGACAGGTATATAACACTGGCTGTTCTATATCTGATTACTAGGACAAACAAAAACGGTCTGTTTCAGCAGGAACAGTTTACCTTTTTGTCTCTTTATTTTCATAGGTATAATCACAAAAAAAAAACAAAACTATCACTGAAATCGATGAATGCTCTCCGAAAAACAACTTTATTGGCACAACATTTCAACAAGGGGCAGTCACTCTGTAATTAATAGGTTAAACTGCACCTTGTATTTGTTTGATTGAAGCATATATCACGTTTTTATATCATAGTTTATTTAAACGCAGGCAATGGACAACGATTTTAAACGAATGGCAATAAATCTGAAAGGGGTTGTGGACACTTACATCGTTACACTGCACATAGTCTAAGCATGAAATGCAATCAAACTTGTGCTCCAGACATGGCCTTTGATTAAAGGGCAGTAACTCTGCAATTTAGGCTTCAAGGGCCATTAATTTGGTACACTGCACATTGTATCAGTATGAATAATATATACAGCAACTTATACGATCATTGAGTAGTTGTGTGCAAAGTTATGCTTCGGACACGAAAAGACGGAGAGAAAGACTGAGGACGGACATAGTAGAAATTATACGCACCCTTAACGTATTCAAATTCGTGCAAATATACATGTGTAAAGTATATGCCTTCATTACACCGCGTCAGTCTGACATAAAGATTAAAAAAACCATTATCAGCTAATCCTCCTTATTGCAATATTTCTTTCTTACAGAAAAGGGCCGAGTCCTGGTATATGTTAGCTTGAGTTTGGCTTGTGTGTCAGTGATCCTCATCGTCATCCTGATCAAAACATCCCGGAAGAAGAATTAAAGCTAGATAAGGTTTGTCTATAGCACTATATCAAACACACGGAACTATATATGTTACAGGGGAAGATAAGGTTTGTCTATAACACTATATCAAACACACAGAACAATATATGTTACAATGGTAGATAAGGTTTGTCTATAGCACTATATCAAACACACAGAACTGTATTTGTTAAAAGGGTAGATATGGTTTGTCTATAACACTATATCAAACACACAGAACAATATTTGTTACAAGGGTAGATAAGGTTTGTCTATAGCACTATATCAAACACACAGAACTGTATTTGTTACAAGGGTAGATAAGGTTGGTCTATAACACTATATCAAACACACAGAACGATATTTGTTACAAGGGTAGATAAGGTTGGTCTATAGCACTATATCAAACACACAGAACTGTATTTGTTAAAAGGGTAGATATGGTTTGTCTATAACACTATATCAAACACACAGAACAATATTTGTTACAAGGGTAGATAAGGTTGGTCTATAGCACTATATCAAACACACAGAACTGTATTTGTTAAAAGGGTAGATAAGGTTGGTCTATAGCACTATATCAAACACACAGAACAATATTTGTTACAAGGGTAGATAAGGTTGGTCTATAGCTGTTTATCAACCACAAATTTGTAGATGGTTCTTGCTTCTGTTTTGAAATCTATATATGGTTTTAATCTAAATTGTGTGTGTGTATTTATCAAACACACAAAATATTTGACACAGCACTATATCAAACACAATTGTTACAAAGATAAGGTTGCATTCTATATCATTTGTTAAAGGGTAGAGACACTATATCAAACACACAGAACAATATTTGTTACAAGGGTAGATAAGGTTGGTCTATAGCACTATATCAAACACACAGAACTGTATTTGTTACAAGGGTAGATAAGGTTGGTCTATAGCACTATATCAAACACACAGAACTGTATTTGTTGGCAGTTCTTTTCATGTACATTCAGAACATTATTGTGTATATTGCATATATATATACGCAAAAGGAGAACCCCTGTGACGCTGTCCGGTTCAGTTTGTTTTTCTTTTCTTTTTAAATAGATAAATATTAAATTAATAAATAGGGCGCACTATATCAAACACACAAACTGCTATTTGTTAAGCCAGAGGTTGTCTATAGCACTATATCAAACACACAAACAGTTAAGGAAATTGTCCTAAACCTCTTATGATATAATGAACTGCATTAGAAACGTTCGATGAAATTACATTTGACATCATCACAGGTTTGTCTATAGCACTATATCAAACACACAAAGGTATTATAAGGTTGTCTATAGCACTATATCAAACACACAGAACAATATTTGTACGAGAGCTTTGATAAACAAGATCTCTATTCGAATGGTTGTACAGATGCCGCAAGGAACGGCAAGGTGGTTTGGGAGTGATGGCAAATGAGAAAACAGATATATACAAGTTAAATGCATTTTCCTTTAGATTGAATTATCCAATTTCAGCCAACGCCAGGTGAGATGCAGGTCAAATGGGCCTCCTATATATGAGTTTATAAAATATTGCATTCAGACTTTTAAATTTTATTTTGGATTATCTTTGACGAAAGAGAACCTTTATGGATTAGCTTTTTGTCTGTTTTATCTGGTAAATAAAGATGAGTACGTATTGTTTAATGTCTCCAAACATGTTATTAGGTATAAGGATTTTTGAGTACGTGTTGTTTAATGTCTCCAAACATGTTATTAGGCATAAGGATTTTTGAGTACGTATTGTTTATATATATCCAAACATGTTATTAGGTATAACGATTTTTGAGTACGTGTTGTTTAATGTCTCCAAACATGTTATTAGGCATAAGGATTTTTGAGTACGTATTGTTTAATGTCTCCAAACATGTTATTAGGTATAAGGATTTTTGAGTACGTATTGTTTAATGTCTCCAAACATGTTATTAGGTATAAGATATTTTTGCAGTACTTATTGTTTAATGTCTCCAAACATGTTATTAGGTATAAGGATTTTTGAGTTTATAAAATATTGTATTGTTTAATGTCTCCAAACATGTTATTAGGTATAAGGATTTTTGAGTACGTATTGTTTAATGTCTCCAAACATGTTATTAGGTATAAGGATTTTTGAGTACGTATTGTTTAATGTCTCCAAACATGTTATTAGGCATAAGGATTTTTGAGTATGTGTTGTTTAATGTCTCCAAACATGTTATTAGGTATAAGGATTTTTGAGTACGTGTTGTTTAATGTCTCCAAACATGTTATTAGGTATAACGATTTTTGAGTACGTGTTGTTTAATGTCTCCAAACATGTTATTAGGTATAAGGATTTTTGAGTACGTATTGTTTAATGTCTCCAAACATGTCATTAGGTATAAGGATTTTATAACAGCGTTTCAACCTAATCCAGGCCTTGATGACTTTCTGATAAGAAAATAATATTTTGAAAACTTTTAATGATGAGTTATTAAGTATATGTAAGTTACATATCTGCTTTGATTTGGTTTATTTAGCGAGTGTCGTGTCTCATTTAATTTTAAACTGTATTATTCTAATATTGTTTTTCCCCAAAGGTTTTTTTCCCTGATAAGTACCATATGTCTTTTCTATTAGACCATGAATCAGTACTTTATTAATTTCTTTGTTGTTTTAATTATGTTAACGCGTGGTTAGTGTTAATGCCAGATATATTTGTATGTTAAATGAGGTAAAGTGATATTTTTATTAACCTTTTTTCCCACTAGACTTAAGTGCATTCTTTTTTTTACATCAATATGAATTTTGCAGTGTTATCCATTTTTTTCTCTAGCTGAGGTCACATTTATCATTGTTGTAAACTTTGTTTATGCTCCCCCACTTTTTTTTTATTAGTTTCTCCATCCAAAATCAGCTAAATGGTTTTTTTAAATTAATTGTTGAGACATTTGCACTTTTACTTCCATTTAATTACTTTTTATCACCAGAATTACACTGATTAATGACCATGTTTTTTAATTGTGTTTATAGCTAAATGTTCTGGTGCATAATGATTCCTTTATATTTGAATGTGCAAATTGTTGTGTCACTGATGATACATTAAAACTTTATATTTTTCTCGTTTGTTTGATAGATATTTAATATTTTGTGTTTTTTTTTCTCAGCCGTCTTATCGTTCTGTGATTCCTTTTTTATCACTGATGTATCCTAATTTTTTCAATACCGTCCTTTACCAAAACCTTAGACATCATAAATGGACGACTAATATTGTCAATTTTTCACCATATTTCCATATTTTTATTGTTTGTTTTTTTACAGTTGAGTGTAGACTTATCTTTACACTTAGTGCCTGTGTAGTGCACAAACTTAAGACTAGATTTAGACGAGGTTTAGATAAAATATCTTTTCACTAGACCTGACGGAGCTATCTCCCCCAATATATAATGAACAGTGCCAACAACATGTGACTTTTACTTGTGTCATGTCTGAAATCCTTTGGGATGTTTAGTCTCTGGGCTGTAACACAAGGAAGCCATGGGTTCTACCCATTATATATCAGAGATTTTTTTATATTACGTGTGTGGACTCTAGTTCACTTCTAGTTCACCTGTAGTCTGAACTAAAAGTCTTTTACATGTGCACTACAAGTGGACTAGGTTGTAAAGATTCGTCTACATCAAAGTGTAACTTGGTGAATCATTTTAGGATTGGATTATCCTTTTTTATTTTTTGAGTTGGGTTTGAAATTATCGCACAATTATTATCAATCGCTTATGTAAAGTTCTCTTTGTTTCACTTCATGTTTTTCAAACATATTTATAATTTTACTAATTATGTATTTTATTGTTTGGTAATAGGATATAAGAAGCCTGGTTGTATTGATGAATTATGTAGTTTCGTGTTTAATTTTATTTGAAAATGCACCAAATTTGGCAAATTTTCACCCTGAATTTATATATATCATAAAAAAGATCGCCATGCTATTTAAGCTAGATTATCGTAGATAACTGTTTATATTTTGTAAACGGTAACAATCAAGTGCTTTGTTGTCCTTTCCATCACTAAATACTTGGAAACATACGATGTACATTCAATGAAGTGATTCTAGGTCTCGATGAACTACAATCTTTTAGGGTTGAAGGTTGAACGTTACAGAAGTGGATAACATATTCCAAAACAGCTGAAGAATCAGATACTTGTAGAGATATGTGATAATGGCAAATCTCACAAACAGCTAGGTTAACTTTTCAAGTAGTAAAGGCAAAAACTAAAACACATCACTATATTTTCTTTTTGTTTATTTATCTAATTTCATCTAATTCTATATTACTTTATCTTATTATTATCTTATAGCGAAGGGTACAGGTGGTGGTCAAAATATGCACGAATCACATTCATAGTGTGCTCTTATCTGAGCAAGGAACATTGAATATGTGAATAAATAACTGGCTATTTTTTTTTATTGGTTTGTGTTTTAATAATCAATGTCTTTTTAACATTAGGCAAATATATTGCACAGATGTGAAAGTCGATTAATATAGAAAATAAGTTTTGTTTTAAAACATCTATACAGATTCGATGGCTTTGGACTACTAATGGTGATTTACAGCACAACCAGAAGTCAAAACCGGAAATCATGTTCCTATTTATTAATGAAATATGTACAAATAATAGATAATTTTACAATAAATCAATATGACTTATACATTATAAAGAGATAGGAATGACTGGCACAAAAAATGTTATCAAGAGTACAGGTCTGGCAAACGCATGCGCATCGGGGTAGGATTTCGATGGGACCCTCTTCTCCTGTTTAAATGATGACTTTTGTGGAGTTATTGATCACGGGAGTTTGGCCATGTACTGTACCCTTGGTGGTCTGAAAGTATGAATGTCATCAGAACGATAAAATGAAACATAATGTTTACAGGCATGTGTTTAAAATGACACTGTGTTTTATACTTAAAAAGCCACCCATATGTGCATAAAGATTGTTCAAAAGACAAACAAGCGAATAGTACCTTTGAACACAAATTTGGAGTTAGAGCTAAACAATGAATTAAACTGTATCACACAGCTATTTCGTCCTTTTAGGACTCGTCAGTGATGCTATATCCAACAGCCATTTCGTCCTTTTAGGACTCGTCTGTCATGCTATATTATACAGCCATTCCGTCCTTTTAGGACTTGTCTGTAATGCTATATCATACAACCATTTCGTCCTTTTAGGACTCGTCAGTGATGCTATATCACACAGCCATTTCGTCCTTTTAGGACTCGTCAGTGATGCTATATCATACAGCCATTTCGTCCTTTTAGGACTCGTCAGTGATGCTATATCATACAGCCATTCCGTCCTTTTAGGACTCGTCTGTGATGCTATATCATACAGCCATTCCGTCCTTTTATGACTCGTCTGTGATGCTATATCCAACAGACATTTCGTCCTTTAAGGACTCGTCAGTGATGCTACATCATACAGCTATTTCGTCCTTTAAGGACTCGTCAGTGATGTTACATCATACAGCTATTTCGTCCTTTAAGGACACGTCAGTGATGCTACATCATACAGCTATTTCGTCCTTTAAGGACACGTCAGTGATGCTACATCATACAGCTATTTCGTCCTTTAAGGACTCGTCAGTGATGCTACATCATACAGCTATTTCGTCCTTTAAGGACTCGTCAGTGATGTTATATCATACAGCTGTTTCGTCCTTTAAGGACTCGTCAGTGATGCTATCATACAGCTGTTTCGTCCTTTAAGGACTCGTCAGTGATGCTACATCATACAGCTATTTCGTCCTTTAAGGACTCGTCAGTGATGCTACATCATACAGCTATTTCGTCCTTTAAGGACTCGTCAGTGATGCTACATCATACAGCTGTTTCGTCCTTTAAGGACTCGTCAGTGATGCTATATCATACAGCCATTTCGTCCTTTAAGGACTCGTCAGTGATGCTATATCATACAGCCATTTCGTCCTTTTAGGACTCGTCAGTGATGCTATATCATACAGCCATTTCGTCCTTTTAGGACTCGTCAGTGATGCTTATCATACAGCCATTTCGTCCTGTTAGGACTCGTCAGTGATGCTATATCATACAGCCATTTCGTCCTTTTAGGACTCGTCTGTGATGCTACATCATACAGCTATTTCGTCCTTTAAGGACTCGTCAGTGATGTTACATCATACAGCTATTTCGTCCTTTAAGGACTCGTCAGTGATGCTACATCATACAGCTATTTCGTCCTTTAAGGACTCGTCAGTGATGCTACATCATCACAGTCCTTTAAGGACTCGTCCTTCATACAGTCCTTTAAGGACTCGTCAGTGATGCTACATCATACAGCTATTTCGTCCTTTGCTACATCATACAGCTGTTTCGTCCTTTAAGGACTCGTCAGTGATGCTACATCATACAGCTATTTCGTCCTTTAAGGACTCGTTAGTGATGTTATATCATACAGCTGTTTCGTCCTTTAAGGACTCGTCAGTGATGCTACATCATACAGCTGTTTCGTCCTTTAAGGACTCGTCAGTGATGCTACATCATACAGCTGTTTCGTCCTTTAAGGACTCGTCAGTGATGCTACATCATACAGCTGTTTCGTCCTTTAAGGACTCGTCAGTGATGCTACATCATACAGCTGTTTCGTCCTTTAAGGACTCGTCAGTGATGCTACATCATACAGCCATTTCGTCCTTTAAGGACTCGTCAGTGATGCTACATCATACAGCCATTTCGTCCTTTAAGGACTCGTCAGTGATGCTATATCCATACACGTTTCGTCCTTTAAGGACTCGTCAGTGATGCTACATCATACAGCCATTTCGTCCTTTAAGGACTCGTCAGTGATGCTACATCATACAGCCATTTCGTCCTTTAAGGACTCGTCAGTGATGCTATATCATACAGCCATTTCGTCCTTTAAGGACTCGTCAGTGATGCTACATCATACAGCCATTTCGTCCTTTAAGGACTCGTCAGTGATGCTACATCATACAGCCATTTCGTCCTTTAAGGACTCGTCAGTGATGCTACATCATACAGCCATTTCGTCCTTTAAGGACTCGTCAGTGATGCTACATCATACAGCCATTTCGTCCTTTAAGGACTCGTCAGTGATGCTACATCATACAGCCATTTCGTCCTTTAAGGACTCGTCAGTGATGCTACATCATACAGCCATTTCGTCCTTTAAGGACTCGTCAGTGATGCTACATCATACAGCCATTTCGTCCTTTAAGGACTCGTCAGTGATGCTACATCATACAGCCATTTCGTCCTTTAAGGACTCGTCAGTGATGCTATATCATACAGCCATTTCGTCCTTTAAGGACTCGTCAGTGATGCTATATCATACAGCTATTTCGTCCTTTAAGGACTCGTCAGTGATGCTATATCCCACAGCCATTTCGTCCTTTAAGGACTCGTCAGTGATGCTATATCCCACAGCTATTTCGTCCTTTTAGGACTCGTCAGTGATGCTATTTCATACAGCTGTTTCGTCCTTTAAGGACTCGTCAGTGATGCTATATCATACAGCTGTTTCGTCCTTTAAGGACTCGTCAGTGATGCTACATCATACAGCTATTTCGTCCTTTAAGGACTCGTCAGTGATGCTATATCATACAGCTATTTCGTCCTTTAAGGACTCGTCAGTGATGCTATATCATACAGCTATTTCGTCCTTTAAGGACTCGTCAGTGATGCTAATCATACAGCTATTTCGAAAAAATAATCTTTCGTCCTTTAGGACTCGTCAGTTTTATTATAAAATAACTACTTATTGGCAGTGTAATCAAACCTATAACATACGCCATATTGGCAATATGTTCCTAATCTCTGAATTGTGACATCAACACTTCATATCGGAATAAGCATTGTGACGTCAGCAATAAGATGTTTCCAGATTTTGAAACACTATTTTCCATTCCATATCAGTTCTATATGATCTGCAGAAGACAAAATTACCTTATTTCGGTTGCTATAATATAAACATTATTTATAACGACAAATGAACCTGAGGATCATAGGATCCATGTAATTTGCATACATACCCTCGTTTCGCAGCGTACCCGTATCGTCTGGAAAATAAAAGATACTATTATATAAACATAAAATTCCTATTCTTTCTATTATTAGTTTTTATTGACATCTTTGTGTCGTGTTTTATATCACATTGATTCGATTCATGTTAGTGTAATATACAATGTTGCCTGAACAAATAGGTCCTGGGACAGATTTAATGAACTGTGAAGCAGTTCACATCAAATTTGTCCCAAGACCTATTGAGGTTCATCCCCCACAAACCTCAACATAACATGATTCAATCCTTAAGTAATAAGTTTTTAAATCACAATTGTATGAGATGTGAAGAAATACAAGGGAGGCAACCCCAATTTTAGAATGAGAAATTAATCATACGCCAACTTAAAAGTACATTGAAAAAAAAGGCTTGAGTAAACTTTGGAAGGTTGCTTGAGTCCGGGTTTAGTGGAAATATAGATATTTGTTATAAAATGTCATTGTCTCCTTTCGTCATCGCTGTCATTTTGTTTGAAATGCTACATCATGCATTAGATCACATGTACGTTTGAAAGAGTCAGTATTTCATAGCTTTTTAAGCAACTCGGAAGTTTTTCTAGAAAGTTATCGACTGCACTTCCCTTAAGAAGAATGATAGTACCAGATTATTAGAAGTTCGTTGCTTATGTAGTTTGGCACAACTAGTCGATAAATTCACTTTACCTGGCCTATATAGTTTTAAACAAGGATATCGGTTATGAGTACGGGTTAGAAGTTCAGCCGCGACTTTTTTATTTATTGATTTTTTTTTCATTCCTATTTACTTGCCGTTCCCTCGCGTAAAATATCTCTTTACCATGAAACTTGTTTTTCTTTGTTCCACCACGGCTGTTGTATCCTATGTCACCCCTTGGTCAACATTAGGATAGCCTTAGACACAGCTGCATTTTAAATAAGTTTTGTAAGTACTTGTCAACGGTTAGCTTGTAATGATGATGATAGAAGAACGAAACAGAATGAGATGCGGTAGTTTTATTTTAATAACAAGCAAAGACAGGGTAAATATGTAACGAATTATAAGCTTCGATAGGACATCTTTCAGGTCGACATGTTTTCGGTTTTTTAAGGCATGAAAACAAACAGGGTACAGATATTAAGAACATAATTTATTGATCTTGGTCAGTACATACATTGATGTATAAAATGTAGAAATAGATGTGTGCACCTCATGATTCGGAAAGAAGGAAACACAAAAAAAGTCACGTGATCAATGATTAACTTATGGTAATCAAACCGTCGTCTCATTTACACACTTTTAAATATGAAGCAGAGGACGCTTTATCTACCGGAACTCGTGTTTTAGTTTTGTACTATTTCAGGAGTCGCTATGTGAAGCTTTCTTTTGATAATTCTTTACACTTGTTTTAATGAGTTTAGATTATGATCATACAGCCATGTTCATATTGTCACGTTACCTGTATTAGTCAAATGTTTTACAAAGATGAATGCATCTAATTTCTTTTATTTTAAATATATAATTATTACTTGCATTCTATTTGGCGTAATTCTATTATTATCATTCTTTTCTTGAGAAGTAGGGGGAGAGGAAAGGAGAGGAGGGGAGGCTCGTTAGTTTATTTTGTCTGAAACCGATTGCTTTGGATTTCATTACAGTTGGAGATGTAGTGTTTACTCTGTAGCTTCGTTGTTCTTTACTTACCCTCCTTGTCGGGCCGGTGGAAATTGAACAACACTGGAATAAACCAAACAAACACGATATCAGTGTAAACTATTCTCTAATGAAAATCTCTCTTTTCTTTAATTACTTGATGGATCTTTCAACACTACATAAAATTATAGGAAATATGTTAGCAGGACGAAGTATGAAAATAAAGAATAACAATTTGAACATTAAATCTAATTTTAAAAAGACTAATTTCTGAGTTTTGTTTTTATTTTTGTTCGATTTTCAAAGCTTTTGTCTATGTATTGGCTCTAAACCATTGCAGCCTTGGCCCAACATCTTAACACAAGCCAACGTTAAACCTAAAATGCACATACCTACACAGATCAGTAATGCATAGAGACGATTTACATTTGCCTTGTAGAAAGGGAAGCATATATTGTGTCTACCTTTCACACGAGATGACCTTATTGGCATTCAGATAACTAGATACATAACTATCAATACACACACGGCACGACCATAAAATATAGATGTGATATAGCTCGGTATGTTTATAGGTGAGAGCGATTGTCCATTTTAACGTTCAGGATATAAAATAACACTACTGTTAACCGTTAATTCTCGATCTCCGTCGGCTGTCTAACGTTGTGTAGTGGGCAAGTAATACTAAGGGCAATAACTCTTGTATATTAATATCCTCAACATTCGGTCAAGTACCATACCATACATTTTACTTTATTACTTTATTGCAAAAAATGCATTTTTCATGGACGTCATGCAAGAGATACTTTTTCCATTATTGAATCTATTTAAAAAATATATATGTCTTCGCGAAGATAGATTAGACAATACCCCGTCTAAAAAAGACATCTTTGCAGTTTATCTAACATGGTAATAAGACGAGTCATATGTCTGAATATCGTATGGGCTTCCTTACACATAGAGGGAGATTTCGTTCACGTCTTTCTATTTAGCTACATTTTATATAAATATCAACACTGTTTTCAGTTTCTGTAACTTGTAAATGTATAACACCCACAAAACATTAAATACATCATGCATCTGTGTCATTTTTCTAAGATTCGTTGGTTTTGACTAAGGTCTAAATGTTTAGACGACAGAAGAAAGTTAAACAGGTCGGAAAAAAAAACCACAAGAAAACACATTAGGGTGTAAACTTAAAGAGATGTAAAGATACTGACGGACAAACTTTTCAATAATGAAACTGGTATATTGTTTTTACATTTTACACTGTCCAGGCATGGTATGGAATTCCACTTTATCCGACGAGACGGTGTATCTGTACGTCGGACATTGCTCCCCTATCACCGCAGGTCGTTTGTGGGCTATCGTCGGCGCCTTCGTCGACGTCGACGTCGAAGGTATTGCTGTCGTGGTCGTCGTTATTTCTTCAGCTTCAAATTCCATTTCGGCTGTTGTTGGTGCTGTGCTTTGAGCTGACACGGACCCTATATTACAAATACAAGCAAATTCCTTTCTTTTGTTATCAAGAAAATTTATTGTGACACAATTTCGTTGACTGTTGTTTAAATATTGATTTTACTTTAGAATTGTATATTTCAACAAAACATATACAAACTAACTTTTCGATGGCTCACTTCAATCTTGACGTATGATATTTATAGAATTGTATTTACAACACAGAAATAACACAACTTAACCCTAAATATTTACAACACAGAAATCACACAACTTAACCCTAAATATTTACAACACAGAAATCACACAACTTAACCCTAAATATTTACAACACAGAAATTAGACAGCTTAACCCTAAATATTTACAACACAGAAATAACACAGCTTAACCCTAAATATTTACAACACAGAAATAACACAGCTTAACCCTAAATATTTACAACACAGAAATAACACATATTAACCCTAAATATTTACAACACAGAAATAACACAGCTTAACCCTAAATATTTACAACACAGAAATAACACAGCTTAACCCTAAATATTTACAACACAGAAATAACACATATTAACCCTAAATATTTACAACACAGAAATAACACATATTAACCCTAAATATTTACAACACAGAAATAACACAGCTTAACCCTAAATATTTACAACACACAGCTTAACCCTAAATATTTACAACACAGAAATAAGACAGCTTAACCATAAATATTTACAACACAGAAATAAGACAGCTTAAACTTGAATATTTACAACACAGAAATCACACAACGTAACCCTAAATATTTACAACACAGAAATAACACATATTAACCCTAAATATTTACAACACAGAAATAAGACAGCTTAACCCTAAATATTTACAACACAGAAATAACACAGCTTAACCCTAAATATTTACAACACAGAAATAACACAGCTTAACCCTAAATATTTACAACACAGAAATAACACAGATTAACCCTAAATATTTACAACACAGAAATAAGACAGCTTAACCCTAAATATTTACAACACAGAAATAACACAGCTTAACCCTAAATATTTACAACACAGAAATAACACAGATTAACCCTAAATATTTACAACACAGAAATAACACAGCTTAACCCTAAATATTTACAACACAGAAATAAGACAGCTTAACCATAAATATTTACAACACAGAAATAAGACAGCTTAAACCTAAATATTTACAACACAGAAATCACACAGATTAACCCTAAATATTTACAACACAGAAATAACACAGCTTAACCCTAAATATTTACAACACAGAAATTAGACAGCTTAACCCTTAATATTTACAACACAGAAATAACACAGCTTAACCCTAAATATTTACAACACAGAAATAACACAGATTAACCCTAAATATTTACAACACAGAAATAACACAGCTTAACCCTAAATATTTACAACACAGAAATAAGACAGCTTAACCCTAAATATTTACAACACAGAAATAACACAGCTTAAACCTAAATATTTACAACACAGAATAACACATATTAACCCTAAATATTTACAACACAGAAATAACACATATTAACCCTAAATATTTACAACACAGAAATAACACATATTAACCCTAAATATTTACAACACAGAAATAACACATATTAACCCTAAATATTTACAACACAGAAATAAGACAGCTTAACCCTAAATATTTACAACACAGAAATAACACATATTAACCCTAAATATTTACAACACAGAAATAACACATATTAACCCTAAATATTTACAACACAGAAATAAGACAGCTTAACCCTAAATATTTACAACACAGAAATAAGACAGCTTAAACATAAATATTTACAACACAGAAATAACACATATTAACCCTAAATATTTACAACACAGAAATAAGACAGCTTAACCCTAAATATTTACAACACAGAAATCACACAACTTAACCCTAAATATTTACAACACAGAAATTAGACAGCTTAACCCTAAATATTTACAACACAGAAATAAGACAGCTTAACCCTAAATATTTACAACACAGAAATAACACATATTAACCCTAAATATTTACAACACAGAAATAACACAGATTAACCCTAAATATTTACAACACAGAAATAACACAGCTTAACCCTTAATATTTACAACACAGAAATAACACAGCTTAACCCTAAATATTTACAACACAGAAATAAGACAGATTAACCCTAAATATTTACAACACAGAAATAACACAGCTTAACCCTAAATATTTACAACACAGAAATAAGACAGCTTAAACCTAAATATTTACAACACAGAAATAACACATATTAACCCTAAATATTTACAACACAGAAATAACACAGCTTAACCCTAAATATTTACAACACAGAAATAAGACAGATTAACCCTAAATATTTACAACACAGAAATAACACAGCTTAACCCTAAATATTTACAACACAGAAATAAGACAGCTTAAACCTAAATATTTACAACACAGAAATAACACATATTAACCCTAAATATTTACAACACAGAAATAACACAGCTTAACCCTAAATATTTACAACACAGAAATAACACAGCTTAACCCTAAATATTTACAACACAGAAATTAGACAGCTTAACCCTAAATATTTACAACACAGAAATAAGACAGATTAACCCTAAATATTTTTAGCACAGAAATAACACAGCTTAACCCTAAATATTTACAACACAGAAATAACACACATTAACCCTAAATATTTACAACACAGAAATCACACAACTTAACCCTAAATATTCACAACACAGAAATAAGACAGCTTAAACCTAAATATTTACAACACAGAAATAACACAACGTATACCTCAAGATTTGTAACGCCGTAATAACACAAACTTTAAGATGTATAGCAAACCTGTTACGCAAAGGATAACACAGATATGACCAGTTTTTGTCTGAAAGCAGAATGAAGGTTTAGGAATAGACACTCGTGCTTATCCTAGACACTCAAGCTAAACTATGATCGGTTAAGACGGAGACACTGTTATAAAGTCGAGGTTACTTTATATCGATATCAAAGTGATATCATTTTTGACAGCTACAAAGTTATAACCCGTTAGTCAAATAAGAGAGGCTGTTTAAGACGTATATATAGTAAAAACCGAAGGGATTCCGTAATTTTACCCTGATGATACAGGAGCGGATATTTCACTATAACAAAGGTGGAGATAACATAAAGAATAGTATGTAAATTACAACAATGGAATAACATTAAGTGAGATAACGTTACTAATCCTAAAGATAAAAACATAAGATGTTGAGATAACGTTACTAATCCTAAAGATAAAAACATAAGGTGTTGAGATAACGTTACTAATCCTAAAGATAAAAACATAAGGTGTTGAGATAACGTTACTAATCCTAAAGATAAAAACATAAGGTGTTGAGATAACGTTACTAATCCTAGAGATAAAAACATAAGGTGTTGAGATAACGTTACTAATCCTAAAGATAAAAACATAAGGTGTTGAGATAACGTTACTAATCCTAAAGATAAAAACAAGGTGTTGAGATAACGTTACTAATCCTAAAGATAAAAACATAAGGTGTTGAGATAACGTTACTAATCCTAAAGATAAAAACAAGGTATTGAGATAACGTTACTAATCCTAAAGATAAAAACATAAGGTGTTGAGATAACGTTACTAATCCTAGAGATAAAAACATAAGGTGTTGAGATAACGTTACTAATCCTAAAGATAAAAACATAAGGTGTTGAGATAACGTTACTAATCCTAAAGATAAAAACAAGGTGTTGAGATAACGTTACTAATCCTAAAGATAAAAACATAAGGTGTTGAGATAACGTTACTAATCCTAAAGATAAAAACAAGGTATTGAGATAACGTTACTAATCCTAAAGATAAAAACAAGGTGTTGAGATAACGTTACTAATCCTAAAGATAAAAACATAAGGTGTTGAGATAACATTACTAATCCTAAAGATAAAAACATAAGGTGTTGAGATAACGTTACTAATCCTAAAGATAAAAACAAGGTATTGAGATAACGTTACTAATCCTAAAGATAAAAACAAGGTGTTGAGATAACGTTACTAATCCTAAAGATAAAAACATAAGGTGTTGAGATAACGTTACTAATCCTAAAGATAAAAACATAAGGTGTTGAGATAACGTTACTAATCCTAAAGATAAAAACAAGGTATTGAGATAACGTTACTAATCCTAAAGATAAAAACAAGGTGTTGAGATAACGTTACTAATCCTAAAGATAAAAACATAAGGATTGTTAAACCGAGACCATGGATTGCTTAAAACGAGTTGAGATAACGTTACTAATCCTAAAGATAAAAACATAAGGTGTTGAGATAACGTTACTAATCCTAAAGATAAAAACATAAGGTATTGAGATAACGTTACTAATCCTAAAGATAAAAACAAGGTGTTGAGATAACGTTACTAATCCTAAAGATAAAAACATAAGGTGTTGAGATAACGTTACTAATCCTAAAGATAAAAACATAAGGTTTTGAGATAACGTTACTAATCCTAAAGATAAAAACAAGGTGTTGAGATAACGTTACTAATCCTTAAGATAAAAACAAGGTATTGAGATAACGTTACTAATCCTAAAGATAAAAACAAGGTGTTGAGATAACGTTACTAATCCTAAAGATAAAAACATAAGGTGTTGAGATAACGTTACTAATCCTAAAGATAAAAACATAAGGTGTTGAGATAACGTTACTAATCCTAAAGATAAAAACATAAGGTGTTGAGATAACGTTACTAATCCTAAAGATAAAAACATAAGGTGTTGAGATAACGTTACTAATCCTAAAGATAAAAACATAAGGTGTTGAGATAACGTTACTAATCCTAAAGATAAAAACATAAGGTGTTGAGATAACGTTATTAATCCTAAAGATAAAAACATAAGGTGTTGAGATAACGTTACTAATCCTAAAGATAAAAACATAAGGTGTTGAGATAACGTTACTAATCCTAAAGATAAAAACATAAGGTGTTGATGGACACAAACGTCGCTATAAAGGAGATAAAACGTCGTTCAACTACGGAGTCCCGGAAGGGACACCACAAGTATTTTTTCTTATTTCCGAGGCCTCGGTTTAGCAATCCGTGGGATTGGTTTAGCAATCCGAGGTCTCGGTATACCTTTGCGTGCACATCTAACACAACAACAACAGAGTAATTAGTTCAAATATTAGTCTAAATGAAAAATAAACTATTTCAGCTTCCTCGGTTTCTTCCCGGCCGTGCCATGATCCTTCGTGACCCTCGACTTCGTATTTATAAATGGTATAATTGCTTGATAAAGACTGAATTCAAACCGAGGCCACGGATTATTAAACAGAGGCCACGGATTACTAAAACCGAGACCATGGATTGCTTAAAACGAGGCCACGTATTGTTAAACCGAGACCATGGATTGCTAGACCGAGGCCACGTATTGTTAAACCGAGACCATGGATTGCTAGACCGAGGCCACGGATTGTTAAACCGAGACCATGGATTGCTAGACCGAGGACACGGATTGTTAAACCGAGACCATGGATTGCTAGACCGAGGCCACGGATTGTTAAACCGAGACCATGGATTGCTAGACCGAGGACACGGATTGTTAAACCGAGACCATGGATTGCTAGACCGAGGCCACGGATTGTTAAACCGAGACCATGGATTGCTAGACCGAGGACACGGATTGTTAAACCGAGACCATGGATTGCTAGACCGAGGCCACGGATTGTTAAACCGAGACCATGGATTGCTAGACTGTGGCCACGGATTGTTAAACCGAGACCATGGATTGCTAGACCGAGGCCACGGATTGTTAAACCGAGACCATGGATTGCTTAAAACGAGGCCACGGATTGTTAAACCGAGACCATGGATTGCTAGACCGAGGCCACGGATTGTTAAACCGAGACCATGGATTGCTAGACCGAGGCCACGGATTGTTAAACCGAGACCATGGATTGCTAGACCGAGGCCACGGATTGTTAAACCGAGACCATGGATTGCTAGACTGTGGCCACGGATTGTTAAACCGAGACCATGGATTGCTAGACCGAGGCCACGGATTGTTAAACCGAGACCATGGATTGCTAGACCGAGGCCACGGATTGTTAAACCGAGACCATGGATTGCTAGACCGAGGACACGGATTGTTAAACCGAGACCATGGATTGCTAGACTGTGGCCACGGATTGTTAAACCGAGACCATGGATTGCTAGACCGAGGCCACGGATTGTTAAACCGAGACCATGGATTGCTAGACTGTGGCCACGGATTGTTAAACCGAGACCATGGATTGCTAGACTGTGGCCACGGATTGTTAAACCGAGACCATGGATTGCTAGACCGAGGCCACGGATTGTTAAACCGAGACCATGGATGGATTGCTAGACCGAGGCCACGGATTGTTAAACCGAGACCATGGATTGCTAGACCGAGGCCACGGATTGTTAAACCGAGACCATGGATTGCTAGACTGTGGCCACGGATTTTTAAACCGAGACCATGGATTGCTAGACCGAGGCCACGGATTGTTAAACCGAGACCATGGATTGCTAGACCGAGGCCACGGATTGTTAAACCGAGACCATGGATTGCTAGACTGTGGCCACGGATTGTTAAACCGAGACCATGGATTGCTAGACCGAGGCCACGTATTGTTAAACCGAGACCATGGATTGCTAGACCTGTGGATATTAAACCGAGACCATGGATTGCTACACGGATTGTTAAACCGATATGGATTGCTAGACTGTGGCCACGGATTGTTTGTTAAACACGATTGTTTAACCGAGACCATGGAAACTGTGCAGGCACACGGATTGTTAAACCGAGACCATGGATTGCTAGACTGTGGCCACGGATTTTTAAACCGAGACCATGGATTGCTGACAACGAGGCCACGGATTGCTAGACCATGGATTGCTAGACCGAGGACACGGATTGTTAAACCGAGACCATGGATTGCTAGACCGAGGCCACGGATTGTTAAACCGAGACCATGGATTGCTAGACTGTGGCCACGGATTTTTAAACCGAGACCATGGATTGCTGAAAACGAGGCCACGGATTTTTAAACCGAGACCATGGATTGCTAGACCGAGGACACGGATTGTTAAACCGAGACCATGGATTGCTAACTGTAAATTTTTAAACCGTACTATTCAAAAGTAAATCTGTATTACCACTATTCAAAAGTAAATCTGTATTACCGTACTATTCAAAAGTAAATCTCTATTACGGATTGTTAAAAAGTAAATGGATTGCGTACTATTAAAAAGTAAATCGGATTGTTACCGTACTATTCAAAAGTAAATCTGTATTACCGTACTGGATTCAAAAGCAAATCTCTATTACCGTATTATTCAAAAGTAAATCTGTATTACCGTACTATTAAAAAGTAAATCTATATGTTACCGTACTATTCAAAAGTAAATCTGTATTACCGTACTATTCAAAAGCAAATCTGTATTACCGTACTATTCAAAAGTAAATCTGTATTACCGTACTATTCAAAAGTAAATCTGATTGTTACCGTACAATTCAAAAGTAAATCTGTATTACCGTACTATTCAAAAGTAAATCTGTATGTTACCGTACTATTCAAAAGTAAATCTGTATTACCGTACTATTCAAAAGTAAATCTGTATTACCGTACTATTCAAAAGTAAATCTCTATTACCGTACTATTCAAAAGTAAATCTGTATTACCGTACTATTCAAAAGTAAATCTGTATTACCGTACTATTCAAAAGCAAATCTGTATTACCGTACTATTCAAAAGTAAATCTGTATTACCGTACTATTCAAAAGTAAATCTGTATGTTACCGTACTATTCAAAAGTAAATCTGTATTACCGTACTATTCAAAAGCAAATCTGTATGTTACCGTACAATTCAAAAGTAAATCTGTATGTTACCGTACTATTCAAAAGTAAATCTGTATTACCGTACTATTCAAAAGTAAATCTGTATTGTCGTACTATTAAAAAGTAAATCTGTATTACCGTACTATTCAAAAGTAAATCTCTATTACCGTACTATTCAAAAGTAAATCTGTATTACCGTACTATTAAAAAGTAAATCTATATGTTACCGTACTATTCAAAAGTAAATCTGTATGTTACCGTACAATTCAAAAGTAAATCTGTATTACCGTACTATTCAAAAGTAAATCTGTATGTTACCGTACTATTCAAAAGTAAATCTGTATTACCGTACTATTCAAAAGTAAATCTGTTATTACCGTACTATTCAAAAGTAAATCTCTATTACCGTACTATTCAAAAGTAAATCTGTATGTTACCGTACTATTCAAAAGTAAATCTGTATGTTACCGTACTATTCAAAAGTAAATATGTATGTTACCGTACTATTCAAAAGTAAATCTGTATGTTACCGTACAATTCAACTTTAAATCTGTATGTTACCGTACTATTCAAAAGTAAATCTGTATACAGGTTAAAATATTCAAAAGTAAATCTGTTGTTACCGTACAATTCAAAAGTAAATCTGTATGTTACCGTACTATTCAAAAGTAAATCTGTATGTTACCGTACTATTCAAAAGTAAATCTGTATGTTACCGTACAATTCAAGAGTAAATTTGTATTACCGTACTATTCAAAAGTAAATCTGTATTACCGTACTAATTAGAATTAAAACTGTATTACCGTACTATTCAAAAGTAAATCTGTTACCGTACTATTCAAAAGTAAATCTGTATGTTACCGTACTATTCAAAAGTAAATCTGTATGTTACCGTACAATTCAAAAGTAAATCTGTATTACCGTATTATTCAAAAGTAAATCTGTACGTTACCGTACTATTTAGAATTAAAACTGTATGCTACCGTACTATTTATAATTAAAACTATATGTTACCGTACTATTTATAAGTTAAACTGTATGCTACCGTACTATTTATAATTAAAACTGTATGTTACCGTACTATTTATTAGTTAAACTGTATGTTACCGTACTATTATAAAAAAAACTGTATGTTACCGTACTATTTATAAGTAAAATGTATGTTACCGTGATATTTATAATTAAAATTGTATGTTACCGTACTATTTATAATTAAAAATGTATTACCGTACTATTCAAAATGTAAAACTGTATGTTACCGAACTATTTATAAGTAAAATTATATATTACCGTATTATTTATCAGTTAAACTGTATGTTACCGTACTATTTATAAGTTAAACTGTATGTTACCGTACTATTTATAAGTAAAATTATATATTACCGTACTATTTATCAGTTAAACTGTATGTTACCGTACTATTTATAATTAAAACTATATGTTACCGTACTATTTATCAGTAAAAAAACTGTATGTTACCGTTCTACTTTTATAAGTTAAACTGTATGTTACCGTGATATTTATAATTAAAATTATATATTACCGTACTATTTATAATTAAAAATTTATGTTACCGTACTATTTATAATTAAAAATGTATGTTACCGTACTATTTATAATTAAAAATGTATGTTACCTTACTATTTATAGTAAAACTGTATGTTACCGAACTATTTATAAGTAAAATTATATATTACCGTACTATTTATCAGTTAAACTGTATGTTACCGTACTATTTATCAGTTAAACTGTATGTTACCGTACTATTTATAAGTTAAACTGTATGTTACCGTACTATTTATAATTAAAACTGTATGTTACCGTATTATTTATAAATAAAACTGTATGTTACCGTACTATTTATAAGTAAAACGTACGATATATCACATCTAAACCATTTATAGAAAATAGTCACTGATATCTTATCTTTACAAATAAACAAATATTTACAAATATATAAAATAAACAAAAATCTGATATATGACAATAAACGTGATGTTGTTAGTTACAACATTTAAGGATACATAATAGAAATTACGTATATTCATTGTCCTTTCCGCTAAATATTTACTGTTTATTGTCCATAGAAAACATTTAGGTGTGGAATTATAAATGATTGCAGTTTTCGGTAGAGGTAACCGTGTCTATCACATTGTTTGTTTTCGTGGTTTTAGTAGTAAGACATGTGGTAAGTGTCATCTTTCTGTTTTAACCTCATCCATTTCCTAGTCATTATTAACTAACAGGGACTGCTGTATATCATATTGTACCTCCAAGGTGTTCCGGATAACACTTACATGTACTTATACCTAAGATTATATAAGTAATATCTCACTCTAAGAATGTTTGCCCAATTCGCACATAATTTATCATGTGTATATTGTATGTAAAATGTTACACACGTGTCTGCTTGACCTTACGTGTGTTTCTTTAACTAAGGAGACTTAAGCCCAGTTATGGCTTACAAACATAGTAAGTAACATGTTACACAAGTGTCTACTTGACCTTACGTGTGTTTCTTTAACTAAGGAGACTTAAGCCCAGTTATGGTTAACAAACCTATTAACTAACATGTTACACACGTGTCTACTTGACTTTACATGTTTCTCGATAAAATAGGAAAACTTACAGTTCAATAGCGGCTAAAGAGATTGGAATATGTTCTATTTAAGACATGGACAGTCATGGAATCATATTAACAACTCTAAGAAAGTGATATAAAAATACATCAGTGTCAAATTAACTTTATAGACGAGATTCATGTATAGTCTTTTTATAGCCCTCGAATGAAAAACAACTTGTCACGACTTAAAATGTAATTCTCCTTTTTCGTGCAACGCTTTTTTCAAAGTTTGACGCCTTGATGTCTGTTTTGTACAACTGTCGGCCGCCTAACATGCATCTCTCTGACCTTAGTGTTCTTATAAGTCTTGACACCAATTAGGTTTGCATTTCAAAGGTCAAGGTCGTGAAAGGCCTTAAGAATTGCTTAGAGACAGATTCAACCACTGCCTTATCACGACAACATAAGCGCAATCACTATATATGTAAACGTTTGCATACGTGTATGGTTACTATTCAATCACACCAAATGGTTTATACTCATAATTTAACTTATTTTTCTTCATTATAAATCCAGTCTAACCTGTCATAATGGCCACCTTAGTTAGACGGCCACCTGCTTATAACGGGCGTTTTCAGACCCTCCCAATCGTTTTTGCTCATTAATGATACCTAATTTAACGGCCACCTGTCTAACGCGGCCAGCGGCCACCCTTTTCGTCCTAAACTCGCGATCAAACCTCGTTTAAACGGCCGTTTTGACCACAAGTCAAGGTTAGACTGTAATTAATAATATTTCTTTTGCATCATTCACGTTCCCAATGAGAAAAGGGTACACAACACAAATAAACATATATGACACTAAAAATATAGTACAAATTCCATATAATTTTCATTTGCTGTTATAGTTGTTTAAAAATGCGTCATATATCTTCTCAAGTGAGAATTGAATATTTGTCGGTGTATATTCCTTTAACGACAATGCGGTAACACCAACATTTCAACCGTTTAAGCTGGTTGTCTGGATGTCTTTTAATGATTAACGTCTTCTTTACACTTCCCAAAAATAACCTCCATTTCTTTATTTGATTATTGTGACCACGAAATTTCATGTAAACATTTTATTCACTACGATTGGACTGTGCCATTCGACCTATACCACATTATTTTGTCCAGAATAATTTGGGTTGATTTTCAAAAGTAATATGATGAAATGATTTATATTATCAAGCATCCTTTGCTATGGACACAGACTGGAAGTAAGTAATATTACACATCTAAAGTACAAGGAAAATTGACACATAGCAGCACAAATACAACCAATATTTTCAGCAATAGTGACCAGATAAGGTACATTGAGTCCGAGTACTACCATTGTTTTTTTGGCATTCTGGTAATAATATGAGTAAATAAGCAGGTCTGATAACGAGGCTATTGACTTTGAGGTATTATTGTAAGTGGTATTCAAAATACATTATTATATAAATTCTCCTATCTACACATACTTAGCATTTAACGATCGACATTGTGATCCCATTGAGAAACAGTCTATTTCCGTGTACGATAAGGTACATAATGTATTTGTTATGCTTAATAGTTAGTTCCGTCTTTGTTTGCTTGCTCCCAATTGAGAGCATCATGTCAAGTACAAAACATGGAGAAGGTTTACATAGCCGGCGGCGTCGATGAAGCAGAAGACGCTTACTCTCCCGGAACACCTGGTCTTATTCTCCTTGTACATTTTCAGTATTCGTGTACATTTTCCTTTGTTCGTATTTTTCCCTAGATTTATTGAATTTGAGTTTGGTTTAAGAATATGTTGACATGTTAGTATTTTTCATGTTTATTCATTCTTGACGGATATGGCAAATGTCTACTTTCCGCGAATTTGCCTATATCACAAGGCTAAAGTGGTTTAACTTTTGTCAGTTAAAAAAAATCGAAGCGAAAAAAAAAAGACTTTTTTTTTTAAAACGAATGTTCAAAACACAAATTTCTGTAACAGCTCTTCATCTTTATTCTCAGTATGATTTAATCTCGGAAAGTGAAGAAACGTTCAACTCTTTGAAAATACCGACCCTTTAATTATTAACAGCTTATATATCACAATCTATAAAGGGAGATAACTAAAATAAGATAGATGATGGTAGAGTTTAAGTTTCTCTATAACAATGTATAATTATAATTAGGATATTGTATTTATGTGTACCTTCAGCAAAAAAATCATTAGTCAATGTCCATAACAGTAAACTAATATAGATTGACCTTCCCTATATAGGTCAACCCCCAGAACTATAAGTGAAAACCCTCCACATTGTCTACTGTATATATAGAGTGAATGTCAACCTGACAACGATGTATACAGTGTGACATGAGGTCAGCATACATGACGACAGATTATCACCCGTCAGTCAACTTATATTCAGCATAATCTCCTATTATAAATAATCACTTTAGTATATTTATATACATACACACGACATATAGACAAACGAAAGTGAGGCTATGAATTTCGGTTTATAGAAAACTGTAAAATAAAATGTAAATATTAAACTTCGTGGATTTTAAAACGTAGGCGGGCAACGGGGTATCCTTCATGCCCTGTAACACCGAGTAACACTAACGTTTGGTGTAAATTTATAAGTTTATAATCGACAGATATAATGACATCAGGAACGAAAAATTTTCACGCAAGGATTGAATGAAAATAAAAAACTAGATGTTTTACAATATTCTCATGTCAAAATCAATATCATTAAAAATACGAGTTATTTTCGTATCATACGAGAGGACTTTACAAGACACGTAATTAAAGATATATTTCGATACAAATTCACAATTAGATACAGCAGAACCAGATATTAAATCAAACTCCCATATACAGCTGGTTCGTCCTTCTAGGACTTATCAGTGATACTACATCATACAGCTGGTTCGTCCTTCTAGGATTCGTCAGCGATGCTACATCATACAGTTGTTTCGTCCTTCTAGCACTTATCAGTGATGCTACATCATACGAATGTTTCGTCCTTCTAGGACTTATCAGTGATGCTACATCATACAGTTGTGTCGTCCTTCTAGGAGTCGTCAGTGCTGCTACATCATACAGCTGTTTCGTCCTTCTAGGACTCGTCAGTGATGCTACATCATACAGCTGTGTCGTCCTTCTAGGACTCGTCAGTAATGCTGCATCATACAGCTGTTTCGTCCTTCTAGAACTTATCAGTGATGCTATATCATACAGCTGTGTCGTCCTTCTAGGACTTGTCAGTGATGCTACATCATACAGCTGTTTAGTCCTTCTAGGACTCGTCAGTGATGTTACATCATACAGCTGTTTCGTCCTTCTAGGACTCGTCAGTGATGCTGCATCATACAGCTGTTTCGTCCTTTTAGGACTTATCAGTGATGCTATATCATACGAATGTTTCGTCCTTCTAGGAATTATCAGTGATGCTACATCATACAGCTGTTTCGTCCTTCTAGGATTCGTCAGTGATGCTAAATCTTACGACAGTTTCGTCCTTCTAGGACTCATCAGTGATGCTACATCATACAGCTGTTTCGTCCTTATAGAATTCGTCAATGATGTTACATGATACAGCTGTTTCGTCCTTCTAGGATTCGTCGGTGATGCTACATCTCGGACTCATCATACAGTCAGAAGGATCCACATATATAATGTATGCATTATCTTAGAATACGATACATATTGGTTTGTGTATACGATATTGTTCCAATTTGGCAGTATGACTGGGGGCAGTGGTCAAGCGATCCGGTATTGGTCATTTGTCATGTAAATTGCAATAAGGTGACATTAACACACTCGACTTTTCCTAAAATAGACCACGTTTATATACTATATGTTGACTTGAGAAATGTGAAGCATTCTGCCAGATCTCATTGTCCACTGTAATAACATGTAAGGAATCCCTAATCACATTGTCCAACAACTACTAACGTGAATATTTGACAAAAGATAATGCCTGTCATATTATATCAATTATAATGTAATTTTTAACTTTATCTCATTTTCACGATAATTTTTTTATAAGTTTTCTTCAGATAAAATTTATCAATTTGATGAAAAAAAAGTTAAAAATAACTTTTAACAACAATCTATTGATACTATCAGAAATTTTAAAACTAGTGATACTATAACTTTCGCAGTTTTTGAGAATCAATAATTGCACATATGTGCGGATTCGGTTATATCGAATATTTATGTGAGACATTCCTAAAATAACGATAGATACATTTGTAAATATTTCGACAATTCCTTAAATGGACAAGATATATACACACCTTTGAAAAGCATTACAAAATCACTTTTTTTTTAATAATCAGCTCATTTTATGAAAACGGAGTTTTCAAATCAACCAAAAATGTAATGAAAATATAAAGAGCACATTTAATTATTTATCGTTTACTGTCATATATGACAGAATATCTATATTTTTACGGGTGCGAAGCTCTTTGTCCTCAGACAGAATGACATTAAGCTTGACAACATGACGAAGACATTTTAAATACATTGTAATTTACAAGTTTGTGCTGGTATCTGATAATCAAAGTACTTAAAGTACTGAGAGGCTAAACGTATTGAAAAATGTTCACAAATAACCGCTAAGCTATATTACTTTCATCATACTCCTACACTTTGGAATGCAAAAATTACTTAAATAAGATAACCAGAGGCTATTTTTCTTAATTTTAAGCGATTTTGTATCTTCTTTAATTCTTATTTCAAATTTGACGACAACAATGTGAACAAATCAAAATAGGTAAAAAAAATAACAAAATACACACAACCATATATTTATCGCAAACAAGCCAAATGATAAATAGCTCTGTGATGAAGTTGACTAAATAAAACCTTTGAAATACCCAAGATGTTGCAATTACTATCCTATCAATATGAGGATTTAGACAAATCGGCAGGACTTTATACCTACTTCTTTATTTTGAATGTATTGCAAAGTAATAGTCCTTACTTATTATAATTATATTTGTAGTCGAGGAAAGTAGATAAGGTGTACACAGCATTTCAGATAGATAAAAGTGTAAGTAATTACATTAAATGTATTTACATGCCTATCATCCTTGAACTATCATGGTTAGACTTTTCTTTCAGTAATTATGTCTATAAAGGCATAGTTTTATGAGATTAAACCAGACTTCCATATATATACAAAATTTACATTATTTTCACTATAGCTACTACTATTTCTGATCTCCAATGCATTAGATAATGTCACCATGACACGCAAAATGAATAAATATGTTATGGAAAAATATCTTGTTCCAAATTTATCAATAGTTCAACCACACTGTGCTTCTGTTTTGAAATATATAGTAATCGTATTGTTATTTGAAAAAAATAAACTAATTGTGGATGCTTTCAAA
This sequence comes from Ylistrum balloti, assembly GCF_031769215.1. Taxonomy (NCBI): domain Eukaryota; kingdom Metazoa; phylum Mollusca; class Bivalvia; order Pectinida; family Pectinidae; genus Ylistrum; species Ylistrum balloti. The sequence continues at coordinate 91,856 of NW_026782441.1, forward strand.
AATAGCGATTTGAAATATCGCGGCATTATTCACGCAGAAAATTGCCGCTAGAGGGCTCTAACTCTTTTCGATATTTCAGCCAATGAGAAGGCCAGGATCGGTAAATTTTGTCTGAAAGGCCGTCGCAATAGGCTATACGTACTGAGAATTTCGATGTGGTGACTAGCAAGCGCCATTGTGACTGGTCATAGAACAAGTACGTGACATGTAAATCATCACAACACAAGTTTTATCATAACTAGTGATACTGGAAATAATATAATGATATAATAACACACATAATATAATATACTACGATATGATATTATATATCAAACACAATATAATATACAACGATATGATATAATATAACACACACAATACAATATACTACGACATAATACGATATAATATTTGATATAAAATAATATAACGACGTATGTCAGAAATATTTTAATGATTTTGGGAATGCATTGTGTTGTAACATAACAACAGGTAAAGATTCTTTTTGTTCTCAGATTTTCATAGCCTGGTTGTGTTCTGTTTGTTCTACACACATTTAGAGTCGGTTGTGTCTGTATCAATAAAAGAGTGAGATAAAAAAAATAGCAGATTGTTTACAATATTGTTTTGTCAATTGTCCAGTTTTAAGTGATTATCGAAGTAATACAAACAAGGTCAACGACAGAGGAATAATTTTTATATTATATTAACTTATTAGAGAGTAGGTAAAGTAGTAATGTGACACACGACGGATGTTTGCACGTGAAAAATTATATCAACTTATTAGAGAGTAGGTAAAGTAGTAATGTGAAACACGACGGATGTTTTGCACGTGAAAAATTATATCAACTTATTAGAGAGTAGGTAAAGTAGTAATGTGACACACGACGGATGTTTTGCACGTGAAAAATCATATCAACTTATTAGAGAGTAGGTAAAGTAGTAATGTGACACACGACGGATGTTTTGCACGTGAAAAATTATATCAACTTATTAGAGAGTAGTAAAAGTAGTAATGTGACACACGACGGATGTTTTGCACGTGAAAAATTATATCAACTTATTAGAGAGTAGGTAAAGTAGTAATGTGACACACGACGGATGTTTTGCACGTGAAAAATTATATCAACTTATTAGAGAGTAGGTAAAGTAGTAATGTGACACACGACGGATGTTTTGCACGTGAAAAATTATATCAACTTATTAGAGAGTAGGTAAAGTAGTAATGTGACACACGACGGATGTTTTGCACGTGAAAAATTATATCAACTTATTAGAGAGTAGGTAAAGTAGTAATGTGACACACGACGAATGTTTCGCACGTGAAAAATTATAAACCTTGACAGTCATGCCGATCTTTTCCAAGCATAGCTTTATTACGATTACGTGATTAGTTACCTCATATCTAGAACGTTATCATACAGAAATAATGGTGTATATAACCCTGATGAACTGTCTCATTATATTTACATCATTGCTTAAAGCTTTGACATTTTATTTCTACGGTATTTGTAGAAAACTGGTGCTATCGAGGGCTAAACCTGTAATACTCGCTGCTGTCATAGGTTTTGTATGGCAGTAGTTCATTGTCAACTTCATATCATAAAGATATTACGATTCCAGATGGTATACTACACACAGATGGCTCAACTTTGCGAAACTCGGCCTGTGTAACTGAAAAATCCATTCATAACATACCAAACTACAGAACCATCTTTACAAAAAGAAAATTAAGCCAAAATTAGAGTTCAACTCACCTGCAGCATATATAAAATATTTTACAAATCGTTAAAATAGAGAACTGACAAGCCCTTATCGTCAAAACATTGTCATCTTCAACGCCGTACACGAACCTTTCAACTTTGACGATTAAACAAAAACAAGAAAGAAAATGCCAACATGTCAGGGAAATCTTAATGTAAACTAAAATTATAGGAAAGAAGCGAAAATCAATAAAAAAAAATATACTACACGGATTCACCTGTAAAAAATACAAGGACAATGAGGCCAGGTGTTCCGGAAAAGTAAGCTTCTTACTTCATCGACGACACCAGCCATGTATTTTTTGTCAATCTAAGTAGGAAATGTCACGTTCCAAAATGAGAACAATGTAACGACAAATCGTTTATGGAAACGCCAGACAATCTAACGTGCGACAATGAGATCATCACGACAGTAAAACCTCTCCTCATTTTATACAAAACGGCTATTTTTGGAAACGTCATGGGGACTTAAACAAATTAAATCGTGCTTACAACTTGATCCTCGGAAAAAAGTTATAAGGCTCAGAGGTCTATAGTCAATTAGGGACATACTATAGTTAGAATTCTAATCATTCCTAAAATATATGATCAGAATTGTTGATGACGTTACAGGAAGGACACCTAGTTCCTGGTGGTAAAAAAGATTGTCACTCCATCTAAACAACATTTTGTTTCTTACTTCATGACAGTGATGGCTGACTGAACACTCGTACATCCTGTTCTGTGTCATCTCATCAAACATGACATTTTAATTTACCTCTTAACGATATTTATCATTTATCATTTATGCATTTTTCGCAGTTTACTCATTTTTCTTATTTTTTTAGAATTTTTAGGAATTTTCACGAATTCAAACCTTCTATGAATTCAGTTTTCTCCGTGGTCACTGCTAGTAATTGTAATGAACCAACGAAGTCAAAACATGAAGTTAGAGATATTTTTGAGATCTTTAATACATATATATACGTTGTGCTCGCCTGAATCACATAGTTGACCCTAGTGATAAATATACTAGAACAATAGGTACACGGAATCAAATAAGAACTACCGTGTGTAGTGAACCGTGTTGTCCTAGGAGATGACCTGCTGACCACAATTCATGTCGGTTATTAACGGACACAGGTGAATGGCTGTTCCGGAACACCTCCCCTTCTTCGTAAAGACCAGGGAAAACCAGCTAATAAGTAATTGACAGGAACGTGTAAATCACTTCTGTGTTAGTAGACAGGTGATTTTGTAACGGATTTCAACATTTAGAATATAATCACGACATAAATCCGATAATAACATTTTAAAATACATTCAATGCGGATAAAATGGTTTGTAAATTCATCTGCTAATCGTTTCAAAATGTATCGGTACATGAACGATCGGTTTCAATCATTCTAGCAGCGTTTATCACAGATCGATAAATATCGAACAGGGTCGTTACACGTATCGATACATTGTTGAGGACAGCGAACAGGATGTCTGAGGTCAACAGTTAATCGTTCTACATATCGCAGTCAGTTATATTCTCAGTTCAGATCTGAAGAAAATGGTTACCGATCTCTTTTTGAAAATAAGAATTGAAAACAAAAACAAAAGCAGAAAAAACAATAACAACAAGGAAAACCTAATATTGCGACAATTAGCTATAGCTGATATGATCTTCAGTAACACACCGTGTGTTTGATCTAAACCTAGATATTCCTTTGTACATACACAATTCATATTTAGATTTTTTAAAACTTTACCCAGAATACATCGGGAAACTATGTGAGCAGTACAAAACAACGAAACCAGCATGAATTATTAAGATATCTAAACCTCGTTTTAGTTCTAAGATGTCTCAAATTAACAATGCAATTAATGCCACTGGCATGTAGCAAACGACGCTGTTGTTTGTCTTTTTATTAACTTAAGCGACAAAGAAACCTGTCAGTTTTTATTGTTGTAAGCGACAAGGAAATATCCTGTTTTTATTTGTGTTTGCGACAGGATAAAAACAGATACTAAAACGTATATTTGTGCATACCATACTAACACAGCGGTTACTAAGCGAGGATATCTATGTATCATTCAAGCAGGTTTATGGACACTGACAATTAAAGAATAATGGTATTAGTTAGTTATCGTTATGTGACTACTGTCTTGTGTTTTAGGAGTAACAGATTCTGACTAAATATGACCCATCATCTGACCTAAAGTGACCTCTGACATGTTCATGATAAATAATTGCAGTTCATTTGGGGTCAGATAAAAGCACAAGGTGACCTTTAAACCTGTCAAGTCTCCGGTCAATTGGATATGTACTGATGACATCATCACACGACCTCCTACTCCGTAACCTGATTAAGTGACAGCTGGAATGTCAATGGATATGATAGCAAATTGGCTCGTCATGTGGGATCGCCACCATTACTAGGTGTAGAACTATTTTTAGAAATGCATATATATATAGAACAATCTGTCCCATTGCGCTCTAAATTTGACTCAATCAAATTTTAGCGCATTATTACTTTGGGTAAAGTAGCTTAGAAATCAACAAACTGCTGACGTCATTGACCGAATAACGCTGTCAACTAAGCCGTCTAAAATGAAGTACACGAGTACAAATTCTTAAAAACAACATGTCAATCACCCCTGTTTATAAATATAACTACACATAACAAAGTGTATAGGAACATGAAAGTCCAAGAATTATTTTTATATTGATTTATGTCCTACTTCCGTTCAAACATCAGAGGAGTACGTCATTGATACGTTATAAAAGTGTAGCTCGGTAGAAACATTAACTAGATTTTCATTAATCAGACGACTGTTCGGAAATGTTAGGTCGAGGCACAATGTATATAAAGAACAACCAATATGACGATGATATTCATCAGGTATTATACTTTTGCTTAGATTTACCATAGTTTACATGGCGGTGAAACAGAACATGCTTACTCTTCCAGAACACCTGGGCCCGTATTAATGAAACCGTTATCATGCTCAAGCATGAATTTTGTGTTCAAGTCTTATGTATTGTTCAAGTTAAAAATTAATAAATAAGGCTTACTTGGCCGAAGATTTAAAAACAATTTTGACAGGACTTCAAGTCAAATCTATATTCAAGGTTTAAATTTGACATTTGCATTATTTTGTATTATTTAGGTGAAATATAAAAAAAGTTTGCTAGAGCACAAAATCTATGTTTGATCATGAGAATGGTGTCATGAATACGGGTCCAGGTCTTATTCTCCTCGTACATTTTCAGGAGTCTTCGCGTAAATTATATTGTTTTCTTTGTTTGCCCTTGTTTCATTTAATTTGAGTTTGTATGATTTTTTGTTGATTTCTCTATTTGACTTGTACACATTTATAAAGAAATTGCCACAGAAAACAAAGACAGTATAGGTTTTTATGTTCTCGCGACTTTTTGTGCAGTTTTACGACGTTTACGTGATAAGTACTTAATTAATTTTCTCGTGCTGCTTCCATTCTATGTGACTTGCTGTGACTTCACCATTTTTATTAATACTTAGCAAAAATATATCGGTTTTCTATACTGGTGTATTGTTTGTTAACATTAATGGACGTTTTGTATTGTAACCGACAACACCTGTAAGTGTTTGTATTTTGTACTCTTGGAAATGTGCGAAACTCGACAAATCAATCATTTCAAAGAAATAACGTCTGTACATGGTGATTTATATATTACGATGTTTATCAGTGTTTGTCCGACTGTGTTCCGACTGTGTTCTAAAATGTCGACAACCTAAAAGTAGTCAGTGTTTCTATTTCTCATACACTCGGGGCAAATTGAAGATAAAAACAAAAGACAAAGGAATTCCACGTCGATCATTGTACGTATCAAAGTGGTCATTCTGGTTGTTCTATTCCGTTAACGAGGATCACGTGATCCTATGGACCGCTTTATCGAGTCATGATTGTGGGACAATATTGTTTTGTACCTTGTGTAGCTGTCTATCACATCATGTAAACAAATGTTTCATAGAGAACAAATGAAAAACGGTTTTCTGTGATTAAGAACAATCGAGGTCTAGCCGATGAAGCAAAAGACGCTGAGGATTCCGGAACATGAAAGGGTTCCATTCAAATGTTTCATTTCTCGTGTTTTACTCTAGTGTCATTGACTTAATGTAAACATTGACATGTTGCTATCTTTATACACTGAATTGTGTACTGCTAATGTCTGCATTCGTTTTCAAGACTTACACTTTCGCCATTTTTAAGCTAAACATACTCAGTGCACATAGCCTATTGCGACAGCCTTTCATACAAAATTTACCGATCCTAGCCTTTTCATTGGTTGAAACATTGAAAAGAGTTAGAGCCCTCTAGAGGCAATTTTCTGCGTAAATAATGCCGCGATTTTTCAAATCGCTATTTTAAAAGCATCCAGAATTAGTTTATTTTTTAATAACAATACAATTACTATATATTTCAAAAAGAAGCACAGTGTGGTTGAACTATTGATAAATTTTGAACAATATATTTTACGGAATTCTCGACATGACGTAAGCGGACAGAACACTACGTGCGAGTTGGCGCCATGATAAGAAGCTAGTCTGGGGGCTTGGTTTGAATTATCAACTAACAGCACTTATAAACAAACAAAACTTACAAACAGAACATCAGTTTTGTTTGAATCCTTGTCGTTGTGGCAAGATCGTCTTAATATATAGCATCATTTTACCTCATTACACGTCACCGAATTGGACTGTTCGTCCTACGCGCACACTCGCCGATATGACACTTTTTCAGGTTTTTCACACCCACCGCCATGACACTTTTTCAAGTTTTTGAAGATAAAAAGTTTGCACTTCGTAGGCAAGGTACATTTGGTGCTCATGATTTATGAATAATATATATTTTAATAATGTACTGATCATGATGTTGACTCTGTTATAACTTATATTTTTTGTCTTTTAGTTTTATTTGATGAAGGTTGATTGTGCTGATTTCTCAATGTTTGTTAATGTGTATCAAAGTTCCTTGAAATGAAAATAATCCTTCAAACAAAGCGCGTATAAAAAAACCAAAATATTCATGTTTATAATTATCAATTAACTAGAATGAAATATTTTCATAAAATATTTATTCATTTAGCGTGTCATGGTGACATTATCTAATGCATTGGAGATCAGAAATAGTAGTAGCTATAGTGAAAATATTGTAAATTTTGTATATATATGGAAGTCTGGTTTAATCTCATAAAACTATGCCTTTATAGACATAATTACTGAAAGAAAAGTCTAACCATGATAGTTCAAGGATGATAGGCATGTAAATACATTTAATGTAATTACTTACACTTTTATCTATCTGAAATGCTGTGTACACCTTATCTACTTTCCTCAACTACAAATATAATTATAATAAGTAAGGACTATTACTTTGCAATACATTCAAAATAAAGAAATAGGTATAAAGTCCTTTCGATTTGTCTAAATCCTCATATTACTAGGATAGTAATTGCAACATCTTGGGTATTTCAAAGGTTTTATTTAGTCAACTTCATCATAGAGCTATTTATCATTTGGCTTGTTGGCGATAAATATATGGTTGTGTGTATTTTGTTATTTTTTTTTAACCTATTTTGATTTGTTCACATTGTTGTCGTCAAATTTGAAATAAGAATTAAAGAAGATATAAAATCGCTTAAAATTAAGAAAAATAGCCTCTGGTTCTCTTATTTAAGTAATTTTTGCATTCCAAAGTGTAGGAGTATGGGGAAAGTAATATAGCTTAGCGGTTATTTGTGAACAATTTTCAATACGTTTAGCCTTTCAGTACTTTGATTATAAAGTGTGTCTTGCTAATACAATGGCACGAAGTGATTGTAGATGGACCAGCTAGCATATAATTGTCTAAATCTGACAGATTTATGTTTGGAGAATCATGTTCCAAGCCATATCACGGCACTGGCTATCGTGGGTTTGGCACAGCTGTCACTCATGCGAGTCGATATTTGGACATTTGTACAATCTATCACATACAGAATATGTAGGGGTCGATATCTGGAGATTTTGTACAATCTATTACATACAGAATATGTAGGGGTCGATATCTGGAGATTTTGTACAATCTATTACATACAGAATATGTAGGGGTCGATATCTGGAGATTTTGTACAATCTATTACATACAGAATATGTAGGGGTCGATATCTGGAGATTTTGTACAATCTATTACGGAATATGTAGGGGTCGATATTTGGAGATTTTGTACAATCTATCACATACAGAATATGTAGGGGTCGATATTTGGAGACTTTGTACAATCTATCACATACAGAATATGTAGGGGTCGATATCTGGAGATTTTGTACAATCTATCACATACAGAATATGTAGGGGTCGATATTTGGAGATTTTGTACAATCTATTACATACAGAATATGTAGGGGTCGATATTTGGAGATTTGTACAATCTATTACGGAATATGTAGGGCTCGATATTTGGAGACTTTGTACAATCTATTACGGAATATGTAGGGATCGATATTTGGAGACTTTGTACAATCTATTACGGAATATGTAGGACTCGATATTTGGAGACTTTGTACAATCTATTACGGAATATGTAGGGATCGATATCTGGAGACTTTGTACAATCTATTACGGAATAAGTAGGGGTCGATATTTGGAGATTTTGTACAATCTATCACATACAGAATATGTAGGGGTCGATATTTGGAGACTTTGTACAATCTATTACATACAGAATATGTAGGGGTCGATATTTGGAGACTTTGTACAATCTATTACATACAGAATATGTAGGGGTCGATATTTGGAGATTTGTACAATCTATTACATACAGAATATGTAGGGGTCGATATTTGGAGATTTGTACAATCTATTACATACAGAATATGTAGGGGTCGATATTTGGAGATTTTGTACAATCTATCACATACAGAATATGTAGGGGTCGATATTTGGAGATTTTGTACAATCTATCACATACAGAATATGTAGGGGTCGATATTTGAAGATTTTGTACAATCTATCACATACAGAATATGTAGGGGTCGATATTTGGAGATTTTGTACAATCTATCACATACAGAATATGTAGGGGTCGATATTTGGAGATTTTGTACAATCTATCACATACAGAATATGTAGGGGTCGATATTTGGAGATTTTGTACAATCTATTACATACAGAATATGTAGGGGTCGATATTTGGAGATTTTGTACAATCTATTACATACAGAATATGTAGGGGTCGATATCTGGAGATTTTGAACAATCTATTGCATACAGTATAATTGCGTTCGATATAGCTGTTTTTCAAAAATAATTGTCTGACTTAGACATCAATTTCATTTCTAACGGAAATTCCCGAACGTTTTGAAATTCAAATTTCGTCACGTGTCGAACTGCTGGACTTATTTTGCCAATTTTCTCCTGTATCTTATTTTAAGCTTTTATTCAAATCTGCAATTCATTTTTGTGTGTCTTGTACACTACTTACAACAATGGAACTACCAGATATATTAATGAGCATCAAGCGTGTGGAATTTCACACCGCGCTACAGTCTCTCCCAATGACATCACCATGACAACCGTTGTACTCTCTTCGTCACACTCCATCTTAACCATATGTTGTAAGTTCAACTGTTTTCAACATCTTGCACTTAAATATTGACATGCCATTTAAGGAATAAAAAACTTGAAGTCACATTTAAAATATGAAATCAAAAGCTACCATCCTGAAATGGAAAGTTCACTGAAAGGAAATAGAAATCCTCAGCTTGATCCTACAGCTGGGAGGAAATCTGTCCCTATAGGTAGGGAAATATCTAGATATACAACTGATGGTTTGTCGTGGTGGTCAAATGGAAAATTTTATAATATCAGAGATTTTATTTTACACATGTACGATGTCAGCACACTTCAATCATTCCAGATAATTTCTGAATGGACGTTTAAGTAGACATTGTCTTTCATGTACGTTTTACTCTGCTGTCAGGTTCAAAATCGCCATATTTAGATTATTTCCGTTAACACCCCCCCCCCCCCCGCAACCACCCTCCGCTCAAGTAAGAAAATAGATAAATAAAAATTGAAAACGAAAAAATTAAAATAAACCAAAACAAAAAGAAAAACAAATACAAAACAAAAAATGAACAACAATGATTTCTAGAAAATACAGCGTGTTTCATAATCCCCACGTCAGACTTCAACGGAAATGACGTCAAGCAGACCTCACTATCTTACCATGAATCAAGGAGGGAAAAAAATTGCATTTTTTGTAAAACTATTTATTATACTCCTTTACCTTAATTGAAATTGATTTTGCGTTTGTATTCACAAACCTGTTTCCTTTACGCCTGGGACTGCACCGGTTACATAAATGTAGACTTACATAAATGTTGGTGACGTCATCGCGGGGATATGGCGTCACTATTTTGGTTCGTGTCAAACACATACATTTCGTTTTTAGCAATGTTGATTTTTCCCGTAACATTTATATACAAAACATTATCAATCGTAAATATCATCCCACTTTCGTAAATGAATCAAATCAACGTGAAAATCTACTGACCATGATCTGGGTTTTTTATTATAAGATCGATCCCCGTAATGTGTAATCATTTTTAATAGTTTCCACCTGTTTCGTTACTGTTGCGACTATAACACATTTCTCTAAAGTGATACAGGAAAATGTCATGCATTTATAATGGAAGTGTAGCTTGTATATGTTGTTAGTAGACGGACAAATAAACTATCAAATGTAGAATTAGTTATCGGACAAAAACTCATTCCCTGATGTAGTTGTTCTAAATTCAATACCATATAGATAAATTCGGTATTTCAAAACAATATTTAAACAATGTATGCTATAATCCCGTTATTCAAACGTAACGTTTGTTTTGTATTTATTTTCATTATTATTAAATAAGATACTGTTTGGTATAAAAAATACTTACCTAAAATAAGTAATAAAACGATTCTTGTGTACGAATCCATCATCAGTCTCAAATAATCCAAGAAAAGCTTGGAACACTTTTTCTAGAAAAACTGAGTAAAAGTCACCAAAATTGTCGGCGCTATCCTCTCCCCGCGATGGCTTAACGATGATAGAGCAAGATCTGTGTATTGCTTCATGAGTCGTTTCCTTGGCCGAAAGCATAACTTTTTATCTATGTCCCCTCTGTCAACTGTCACATCGCAGAACATTAACATGTGCACAAGCGGCCCATATATGTCATACTTATCGCCCTATCATCAAGTGTATTAGCATTTACATAAGCGATCGTTCTATTTGTTTGTTTCCGTCGCTATTGTCATGTAAGAAACAATAGTCCGCATGTCCATTTCGTCTTGGAATCTTCCTTTAGAAAGTTTACAGATGGGAGCAATTTTAACAGCGTCACGTGTCATATTTGAAGTGATGTGTAGATGAAGATTTATAATAACATCACATCGACGATTACGTAGTTTAAATCTATGTAAATTTGAAATCAGACACATATTTTATATCGAATTTCTTGTTCCCAAAACTGGGACAAATTTTGTTCCAAGCTCAATATCTATTGCCCGTCAACAGTGATTTTCGATTGAAATTTGCTTAAGCAAGTTTCTAATTGAAACATGATCTGCTGTCCCATTAAAAAACATGACCAGTGTTTGTACAAAGCTAGTAATTACATCAGAAATACGTCTGGCTTCTTACAGCTTATGTTACATAGGACATTCAGCACAACTGCGTTTCATATCTCTGTATACCGCGGGACAGGTGTATTGTTGTCCTGTACAATCTTACTTTTAACACAGTAAACTTATGTCCGTGTTTTACAGGACAATTAACAATAAACAAATACATTCTGGGGTCAACATTAACAGCACTAGACAATCATTTAGATATAATTGATTTAATTAAAAGTAAATTAAATGGCACTTATATATTACTACATCTGTCGTGGTTTATGATATAAGAATCGCTATATATAGCACTGATAAACTGATTTTATCTGCCCCTTGTGTCTTTTCCATAGATAAATATAATTAAATCCTGTCAGAAATTTACACAAGATTTCACCCCTCATGAATGTTTTACACCAAGTGCAAACATCAATTTTGTTGGTATGGCAAAATATGGCATACATTCAGGAAATGTAAATATATGTATGTAGTAGACATCCATGTGTGTAGGTTGAACCGTGTACCTTAGTAGAACTTTTTGTGCGATTTTTATACCCCCCCCCACCCCCAAACACGCACACACGCACACACACACACACGCACACACACACACACACACGCACACACGCATACACGCACGCACACACGCACACACACACACACACACACACATTTTTTCATTTGTCTTGTCTACTTAATATTCTAGTACGCACTTTAACTTATCAATATTAAAATATCCATTTGTATGTACTTAGAGGTAAATAAACAGAGGAACCTGCATTATGTTAACTTTCCTTACCCGATACTATAAACGCTAACTGCTTTCTGTGATGTAATCAACAGATTTACACATCTACATGTATATATGGAAACATGTTACATAGTATACACATAAACACGTAGGCGTTGACAGCTGTTTACAGCGCCCCCTATCCCATATATCACACGTAGGTGTATGTGTAAGTAACCGAAATTTTGAGTTAGTAACTCGAAATTTCGAGATAGTAATCCGAAATTTTGAGATATTAACCCGAAATTCGAGATAGCAACGCGAAATTTTGAGATAACAAGTCGAAATTTAGTGATAGCAACTCGAAATTTCGAGTTAGTAATCCGATATTTTGAGTTAGTAAGTCGAACCCGAAATTTCTAGATAGCAACTCGAAATTTCGACTTACTAACTCAAAATTTCGGATTACTAATTCAAAATTTCGGATCACTATGTAGAGATTTTGAGTTACTATCTCGAAATTTTGAGTTCAAATAAAACACAACGTGACCGGAATACGCTTTCATAGAAACCTCACCAAGCAGTTTGAGGTAAGTTTTTAGAATCAAGGATATTTGATTATACATCGTAGGAGGCGAGTATCAACGTCGTCGACGGGTGTTATTAAAACTATCCAGGAACCATATCTTACCAGGTTGTCAGCCATAAGCACCCCCAAACCCCAAATGCCTATAGTCGGTAAGGGCCTGTAGCACGTGATATGTATATGTTGCTCATGGCTGGTGATAAATTGTTTTCTTAGAAATAACATTTTTTGAAATTGTTACTATTGTTTTTTATCTAGTTTCTTTAATGAAATGTCAATTTTACTCCAAATTTATTATTACTTTGAATTTACTGTCATCATGAAAATATGTTTTTTAATCGAATGCAAATCGTATGTCATTTCCTGTTACCGAGTTTGTCACGAGTCCAGCAAACACGTGATCACTCGTCAGACAGTGATTGACTAAGACATCGTACTTTTTGGCGAGGCAAATCCAGCCGTGGGCAAAACGATTTCCTTGATGATAAAACAATTTCTGATGATGTTGATCAAGGTCACATGTTTACATGAAATATTGTGTAAGACAATTATTTTTTATTACACATCTCGTTCTAATATTTTTGCTAACAAGAGGGAGCAATGTCAAAGCTAAATATTCTCCCTACGGCAAGATCTCGTTTACTAGCAGGTGCTTGTAAGATTTTAGTGGAAACCTGAAGACCGTGCGTACTGTACTGGAAAAAACAAGCCGATAATATGATTAAATAGTCCAAAAATCTAAATTGAAAATATACCAGTGCAAGATGGGAAAAGTTTATAACTTAAGTGTATAACGAAATTACAAGACATGTTAAAATAAAATTTGGAAAAATTTAAAACTTAAGTGTATAAAGAAAATACAATTTAAACAAGCTTAAATTATTTGATAATTTTCTAACGAAATGGCAACCTGATCTATGTATGATCAAAGAAGTTGATCTTCTTGTAGCGAATTCAATCAATTACGATTGTCAGGGATCTGCTCATATTGCTGTGAAATCGATACTTTTCGTGGAGGAATTATTTGCGTTGAGTTCCATGGAAATCTTAAGCCACTCATTTTTATGTCCTGGAACTGTTAAAACTTATATGGAAAGATTTATATACATGTATATATATATATATATATATATATATATATATAGATGTCCAAGCAATTAAATGTCTACGACTTTATTTATCTTTTCTATACCCCGAAAATTTATGTTCTGCAGCAAAAATTTCCGTTTTAATGAAACGTTAGTAATTTTCTAGAAATGAAATAACTGTTAACCTTACGTGGTAAATCCTTTGATACTACAATGTCAAATGTAGGGACACCGAAGAGACTCAGAGAAAATAATGAGTACATCAAACGCATTGTTCGTATCAGAGCACGCTAGGAAGGTCACAGGAATGATGTCTGTAAAAGAGAGTATGACCGGAAAGATCGAGGGGATAATGACCCTGTGTGATTGCGTCACTTCCTTGACTTAGTTTCGCCACCTAGCGTCTGTCACTAGAATGATCAAGATGGACAGTTGCCATCGAAGTCTTTAGGAAAACTCAGTAATACAGCTGTGTTTCATCCCTCTATTTTTTGTTGCTCGCTTTAGATAAAAGAGGACAAATCTAACGAAGACTTTGTTACGGATTTATTTCAAATCTTGTCATTTTACAACTGCAAAATACTAACTGTAGTTCTTCAGTACAGTAAACAAATATATCTGCGTGTTACATTTGCATGACGTCCCAATTGGTCCTCTAGTAATATAAAACAATTTCAAAATGTCTAAAGGGTTGTTTGTGAATACCTAAAGATATGATTAGTCAATATCTAGTGTCAGATACCACTTTATCAAAAAATCGTCTCCCGGGACAAAACTATGCGTAAAGAACTATCCGTAATCTATTAAGACCCATATGGTAAGCTAATGATAATCTAAGAAATCCCAACGTAATTTTGTTTTCGTCTGGTTCACAAAATATAAACTTTATTCATTATCAATTGCGAAACAAGCTTATATTAACCACCCTTGGTGATCCGGAAGAAAGTGTCCGAGGTATATTAATGTGTTAGGAAACTAGAGTATCCAGGGAAAACCCACGTTTCACAGAAACTATCTTATATATTCACATTAAAATAATGGGTATGTGATACAGTCATCTACATCCATACACAAAGTATGGTCTAACGTGACACACTTGTAACGGGAGACAACTCTTAAAATACCAGGTTAAAACGGAATTATCTCCCTTACAATGTGATAGCAGTATATACGGGTCGTCTTAGTAACCTGTAAAGCAAAACATAACCCAGAATTAATAATAATAATAATAAAATAAATAAAAATATCAGCAGATCAAGTAATATGTTTCTTAAAATATTTTAATTTGACATGGAACGACCAACGAAATCAGAAATTTACGGATTAAAAAACAAAAATAGGATATAGTATTTGACACAGGTATTAAGTTTTCTGTAATATCTATGAATGATATAATTTTCATATCATTGTTGATATGGTCAATAACCCCCCATCCCCCACCACACACACACAAACACACACCATTCTCTCTTTCTTTAAAAAACCCAAACAAAGTTTTAAAAAACAAACAAACACAACAAAACAAATAAAAAAAACAATCAGAACCAACAAAAACACAAAATACAAAGACAAGAAACATCAATGAGTATATTGTGTGAGTCGTGTGTAAACTTGTAGGAAAAAATACGGAATATTAACGTTACCTTTTCCCTCTTTTGTTCTTTCTACTGGTTTTTGTTGTAGGCATCGCTGCTAGTTCCACTGTAATTTCTCTGAAATACAGAAAAATACCCGTATTAACATCATTAAAAAATCAACAGATTTGTGTACAATAATGTTGGACGTGGAGTGACATTCACGTGGTGATAACTGCCGCCTACTGATTGTATGGATCTTAGCATCTTCGATGTATTGTATATAATGGTTATAATCTTTTATTTTTCTTTGATAAAACATTTGATTGACAAGGAAACATACACAACTTTACAAAACTAGTCTACTCACACCACTTGCACTGTCCATACTTTTCATTAACATGTACAAATCTAGTTAAACCAGATTATCAATCTTACTGTGAACTTTAGCACTCACCATTGTTACAATGACAACACCTGTGGCAGTCACAAACATTTTTATAATAGTCTTGATAGTTCGTTACATTGTTTACCACCCTAGCGTACATGCCTTTGGGCCGATAACTCTGTTGATTTATTATCGAATCTCACACAACAAGATTAATAAATTATCAGATTTATGAAAATAAGGAAATTTCATGATTTCTTGAAGTACTGCACATCCTTGTCTATATTTTGATTTTTTTTTTCGATCACTTTTGCTTCCGCTCAGTCGCCATGGCTGTAAAATTCTAATTCTTAACATCACTGTCAATTCCTAGAAGGACGAAACAGCTATCTGACGTAACATCACTGACAAGTCCTTACATGACGAAACAGCTATCTGACGTAACATCACTGACAAGTCCTTACATGACGAAACAGCTGTATGATGTAACATCACTGACAAGTCCTTACATGACGAAACAGCTGTATAATGTAACATCACTGACAAGTCCTTACATGACGAAACAGCTGTATGATGTAACATCACTGACAAGTCCTTACATGACGAAACAGCTGTATGATGTAACATCACTGACAAGTCCTAGAAGGACGAAACAGTTGTATAATGTAACATCACTGACAAGTCCTTACATGACGAAACAGCTGTATGATGTAACATCACTGACAAGTCCTTACATGACGAAACAGCTGTATGATGTAACATCACTGACAAGTCCTAGAAGGACGAAACAGTTGTATGATGTAACATCACTGACAAGTCCTAGAAGGACGAAACAGTTGTATGATGTAACATCACTGACAAGTCCTAGAAGGACGAAACAGTTGTATGATGTAACATCACTGACAAGTCCTTACATGACGAAACAGCTGTATGTTGTAACATCACTGACAAGTCCTAGAAGGACGAAACAGTTGTATGATGTAACATCATTGACAAGTCCTTACATGACGAAACAGCTGTATGATGTAACATCACTGACAAGTCCTTACATGACGAAACAGCTGTATGATGTAACATCACTGACAAGTCCTTACATGACGAAACAGCTGTATAATGTAACATCACTGACAAGTCCTTACATGACGAAACAGCTGTATGATGTAACATCACTGACAAGTCCTTACATGACGAAACAGCTGTATGATGTAACATCACTGACAAATCCTAGAAGGACGAAACAGTTGTATGATGTAACATCACTGACAAGTCCTTACATGACGAAACAGCTGTATGATGTAACATCACTGACAAGTCCTAGAAGGACGAAACAGTTGTATAATGTAACATCACTGACAAGTCCTTACATGACGAAACAGCTGTATGATGTAACATCACTGACAAGTCCTTACATGACGAAACAGCTGTATGATGTAACATCACTGACAAGTCCTAGAAGGACGAAACAGTTGTATGATGTAACATCACTGACAAGTCCTAGAAGGACGAAACAGTTGTATGATGTAACATCACTGACAAGTCCTAGAAGGACGAAACAGTTGTATGATGTAACATCACTGACAAGTCCTTACATGACGAAACAGCTGTATGTTGTAACATCACTGACAAGTCCTAGAAGGACGAAACAGTTGTATGATGTAACATCATTGACAAGTCCTTACATGACGAAACAGCTGTATGATGTAACATCACTGACAAGTCCTTACATGACGAAACAGCTGTATGATGTAACATCACTGACAAGTCCTTACATGACGAAACAGCTGTATAATGTAACATCACTGACAAGTCCTTACATGACGAAACAGCTGTATGATGTAACATCACTGACAAGTCCTTACATGACGAAACAGCTGTATGATGTAACATCACTGACAAGTCCTAGAAGGACGAAACAGTTGTATAATGTAACATCACTGACAAGTCCTTACATGACGAAACAGCTGTATGATGTAACATCACTGACAAGTCCTTACATGACGAAACAGCTGTATGATGTAACATCACTGACAAGTCCTAGAAGGACGAAACAGTTGTATGATGTAACATCACTGACAAGTCCTAGAAGGACGAAACAGTTGTATGATGTAACATCACTGACAAGTCCTAGAAGGACGAAACAGTTGTATGATGTAACATCACTGACAAGTCCTTACATGACGAAACAGCTGTATGTTGTAACATCACTGACAAGTCCTAGAAGGACGAAACAGTTGTATGATGTAACATCATTGACAAGTCCTTACATGACGAAACAGCTGTATGATGTAACATCACTGACAAGTCCTTACATGACGAAACAGCTGTATGATGTAACATCACTGACAAGTCCTTACAATGACGAAACAGCTGTATAATGTAACATCACTGACAAGTCCTTACATGACGAAACAGCTGTATGATGTAACATCACTGACAAGTCCTTACATGACGAAACAGCTGTATGATGTAACATCACTGACAAATCCTAGAAGGACGAAACAGTTGTATGATGTAACATCACTGACAAGTCCTTACATGACGAAACAGCTGTATGATGTAACATCACTGACAAGTCCTAGAAGGACGAAACAGTTGTATAATGTAACATCACTGACAAGTCCTTACATGACGAAACAGCTGTATGATGTAACATCACTGACAAGTCCTTACATGACGAAACAGCTGTATGATGTAACATCACTGACAAGTCCTAGAAGGACGAAACAGTTGTATGATGTAACATCACTGACAAGTCCTAGAAGGACGAAACAGTTGTATGATGTAACATCACTGACAAGTCCTAGAAGGACGAAACAGTTGTATGATGTAACATCACTGACAAGTCCTTACATGACGAAACAGCTGTATGTTGTAACATCACTGACAAGTCCTAGAAGGACGAAACAGTTGTATGATGTAACATCACTGACAAGTCCTTACATGACGAAACAGCTGTATGATGTAACATCATTGACAAGTCCTTACATGACGAAACAGCTGTATGATGTAACATCACTGACAAGTCCTTACATGACGAAACAGCTGTATGATGTAACATCACTGACAAGTCCTTACATGACGAAACAGCTGTATAATGTAACATCACTGACAAGTCCTTACATGACGAAACAGCTGTATGATGTAACATCACTGACAAGTCCTTACATGACGAAACAGCTGTATGATGTAACATCACTGACAAGTCCTAGAAGGACGAAACAGTTGTATGATGTAACATCACTGACAAGTCCTTACATGACGAAACAGTTGTATGATGTAACATCACTGACAAGTCCTAGAAGGACGAAACAGTTGTATGATGTAACATCACTGACAAGTCCTAGAAGGACGAAACAGTTGTATGATGTAACATCACTGACAAGTCCTTACATGACGAAACAGCTGTATGTTGTAACATCACTGACAAGTCCTAGAAGGACGAAACAGTTGTATGATGTAACATCATTGACAAGTCCTTACATGACGAAACAGCTGTATGATGTAACATCACTGACAAGTCCTTACATGACGAAACAGCTGTATGATGTAACATCACTGACAAGTCCTAGAAGGACGAAACAGTTGTATGATGTAACATCACTGACAGGTCCTTACATGACGAAACAGCTGTATGTTGTAACATCACTGACAAGTCCTAGAAGGACGAAACAGTTGTATGATGTAACATCACTGACAAGTCCTTACATGACGAAACAGCTGTATGATGTAACATCACTGACAAGTCCTTACATGACGAAACAGCTGTATGATGTAACATCACTGACAAGTCCTTACATGACGAAACAGCTGTATGATGTAACATCACTGACAAGGGGTAATCAATTTACGACGCGTTACACATGCGTTAAACATAACTGAGATAAAAAAAAAGCTTTCTGTAGTCTATTTTCTTATTGAAATCGCATATAAGATCTGACAAAGCTTGAATTATATCGGGTGGAAAGTAAATAAATTATATTGAAATCGCATATAAGATCTGACAAAGCTTGAATTATATCGGGTGGAAAGTAAATAAATTATATTGAAATCCCATATAAGATCTGGCAAAGTTTGAATTATATCGGGTGGAAAGTAAATAAATTATATTGAAATCCCATATAAGATCTGGCAAAGTTTGAATTATATCGGGTGGAAAGTAAATAAATTATATTGAAATCGCATATCTGCAAAGCTTAAATTACATCCGATGGAAATTAAACAAATTTGTTCCAAAAATGAATTTCATCAATGTTATTCATAGAGAAGTGACATAACAGGATCATTGAACACACAGTCTTGGTTTAATTTTGGTCATTATGTTATTGAAGTGTGTTTGGGTTTACTACATCTGGATCTTGAGAAGAAGATAATGTAAGGCTTCATCAAGGTTATTCCTGTCTCACTGTAATTCATTAATCTCTGTTTATATCATGCATGGATATATTGGAAGTACGTGTAATTCGCACTATTTATATTAACAAAATGTCTACATTTCATCATTGTAAATTATAGTATGTTACAGATAACTAGTAATGACACCCATTAAAAATCATGTTGAAGTTCCTAAGTATACGTAGAGACTACAACAGCTACTTACAGTTTACACTGCTGTGGACGAGTAGTGATGAAAGTTATCCCCCTTTCCTCTGTATGCGGGAATTTCTCACACACTATTTGGTCCGGTGTATTTGGGTTTTGCTTGCTCGTTCGGCTTCGTACCTTCTTGTACCGTATTGACATATATTCTGAGCTAATGTAAATAAAACATACATTAGTTATAATAGCGTTAAACCAATGAAACACCTGCTTTATTAACAGCCATTATTACACGTGTGACGTCAAAATATACTTACACGTGTGACGTCAAAATGTACTTACACGTGTGACGTCAAAATGTACTTACACGTGTGACGTCAAAATGTACTTACACGTGTGACGTCAAAATATACTTACACGTGTGACGTCAAAATGTACTTACACGTGTGACGTCAAAATGTACTTACACGTGTGACGTCAAAATGTACTTACACGTGTGACGTCAAAATGTACTTACACGTGTGACGTCAAAATGTACTTACACGTGTGACGTCAAAATGTACTTACACGTGTGACGTCAAAATGTACTTACACGTGTGACGTCAAAATATACTTACACGTGTGACGTCAAAATGTACTTACACGTGTGACGTCAAAATGTACTTACACGTGTGACGTCAAAATGTACTTACACGTGTGACGTCAAAATGTACTTACACGTGTGACGTCAAAATGTACTTACACGTGTGACGTCAAAATGTACTTACACGTGTGACGTCAAAATGTACTTACACGTGTGACGTCAAAATATACTTGCACGTGTGACGTCAAAATGTACTACGTGAAAGCTACAAGTTCTAAATAGAGTACATCTATAAGATAAATCTTAGTGATAAACAACATTCAATGAAAAAAAAAACTTCCTGCGAGGTAGTTCATTATTGTTATCAATATCTAATTGATTATTATATCAATGTAATATATGTTAAGTCTGAAAGCCGACTATCATCACACCATCAACATATCATATATTTTTCTTATATTTTCAATACTGAAAAAAATACCACAGGTTGATAAAAAATAAGTAAACTACCAATTATATCGATACTAAAAAAACAATAGTGAATGGATTGAAGAGGAGTACCTGTTAAAACGAAATATTTCACAAAGACTATCATTATCGTACGCTCCATTTCACATTCCGATGACACATTTTAGCATGTCAATATAATAGATTTCTCCAATGTCGATGTCGAAACAAGAAAGATGATTGCTAGTGTCCGAAGTCACGAGTAAATTGGAGATTAGATCATGAAAATTAACCAATGGAAAAACGCGTTACATAACCATTGTTTAAGAATATATATCATGTTGAGAATCACCAATTCTATTTAAAAGTTCTGATAAATTTTGTGTAACCAAAGCCATTATAACAGACAGCAAAAGCTAACCCAATTAATACACACTATATACACATGTGATACAAACGTTTACATGAATTATAAGTTACCTGGTCTTTCTGTGTCTTTTCAGGCGGAGCTCCCTGAAATAGGAATTCTTAGACGGTTAAGTTATACACAATATCAACACAAATGTGTGTAAAGACATGACACTAAAACAGATAACGGGGATTTTTATGACAATTTTTTATATCTTTTTAAAACTATCTAATTGATATATACATAACAGTTATGTTTCGTGGTGTTAAATATCACTGCTTTATTGTTTATATATGTTGACTTTTGTGATTTAATTTCAGACCAGCGATGATAATAATCATTGTCTTGTCGGTGTGTACGTAACACAGTATACCTCATACTAATAAATCATTTTAAAACATCCCACTTCGTACTTTAACTGACTGCGACACAAAGACAAGAGGCTCATTGGGCCTTTATTGTTCGCGAGATTTATTTGGCTGAAACTCAATTAACTTTAACCGAAGAAAAAAGTATCTAAAAATCTTGTATCTATTCCCCGTATTGATCTTCGCCTATAAGGCCCTGTCCCGCCCGCCTCAAGGGCTTCAAGATCCAAAGTTAATACAAAAGTAATTCTCTTTCACTCAAGATCATTTCAGGCCATAATTTGGGCAAAATCCTATCATACAAGCGGGAGAAGAAGAGTTTTAAAGAATTTGCTCTATTTATATCTAGGGTCCCGCCCCTCCAATTCTAGGTGGTCAAGAACCACCATTTATACAAAGTTTATTCTCTTTCAGCCAAGATTGCTTCAGACCAAATTTGGGCAAAATTAATTTTGATAAAATATTCGATTATATAACGTTTATATCGACCACGGTCGTTGCGGTATGGCATAAACTTTCCTCTTCCTTTGGACCACGCGAGCTAAAAACCAACACCTTTTTTATGTTGAATTGATGAATAAATTAGATCTAGATTAAATTCCTTACATTTCACATTTGTCGTCTTGATAAAAAATCACAAGTCTGTCTCTCCGATAAGTGGAGTTATATTCCGGACAACCATAAAGCATTGTTGTTGTTTCCGGGATCTTTGTGGTAGGTTTTGTCGGTTCATTCACTGGGTCCTTCGGGATCGATGGATGTTTTGCTGGCTTCAAATTCATCGGTCCTTTTGCTGGATTCCTAAATCCTAATATTGCACCTATGGACCTGATAAGTTCATCTGTACTCGCAGGAACGACGCCTCCAGATCCAGGAAAGGTGTTTTTGTCGGCTGGACCTGAGTTTTTAGGTCCGGTGTCTTTAGGTCCTGGGATGTTTACTGAAGGGGTACGATGCTTATAGTTTGATAGATCGTTCCGTGACATGGAAACCAAAGGTGCCAGAGGGGGAAGCTGCTGTCTGTGTCTGATATACAAATTATATTGTGTGGAAACGGCATGGAATCCTGAAGAATAAATGTATCTTTGATTAAGCTTGAACATATAAACAAATTATGTTGTGTGGAAACGGCATGGAAACCCGAAGAAAAACACATCTCTAAGCTTGAATAAAGCAATACATGAAAACGTTACTATATCTAAGTTCTGTCAAACAGTCTCCATTTTGTCTAGAGTTAACTCGTGGCTAGTCCAAACTGTTGGCTTAAAAACAAATAACAGTTTAACCTGTCTCTACAGATAGCGAGTTGTGAAGCGATAAAGTTTTTTTTTTTTTTTTTTGTTAAATTCATATTTTTTCCGTCCACCACTTTTTAAGTCTAACCAGAAACAGAAGTTCTGTATCTTTAATGAGAGTCGAGTTAAAAATGAAGCAATATATTTGGATATGTTTCTGGATTTGCCAGTATGACAGTGATTCAAAATTTGTAAAAGTTAACAAAGGGTACTGATAGACAGGGTGTCATGTTAAAACTGAATTAAATACAAAAATAATCATTAAAACCCGTTTATCATACCAATACATATTTTTTTCAGAATTATACAATATCTGTTAATAGAATGTATCTATGTTGCTGTAGGTTGGTGAATGTTATCAAAATGCATTATATCTAGTTAATTGGTTTAAGAGATATCAACAAATCAGAAATGTATGTCACTTACCAATTGTCCATAGAAAAGTACATAGCAAGATAGCCATTCTTCAAAATGTACAACGTTACACGATTTTCATATATAATTTCGCCAGTCCAGGCCGTAGATAGGACGCCTTAATTTAAACACGTAGTATGCATATGCCAAATAGTGTCAAAAGTTCGCAGACAATATAACGCTGACGACAAAATTTGACATATGAGGGCCACGATATAGCAGTATATGCACAAATTATGTAATGCAATTTACAGACACACTTACACCGAAATTTGTGAAATAACAAAATAAAGTATGGAATGAAAAATAACATATTTCATTCAAAATATCGTGATGTTTTGTTGTATATAGTAAACAAGTGGGGGTGTTATTTGTTTATATATTTGTTTGGCAATGAGGAAAATTGATTTCAAACCAAAACGCGACACTGTTGAATAATTCATCAACCGTGTCATTAATTTTGGGTCGTAGTTTATGGTCCATTGTAATCACAGGTGGGTACCTTTATACGCTGACAATCTTGTCACGATTCTGGTTTAATATAATCACAGTATGTTATTAACAGCATCAATTAATTTCAGCGTTAATTAATAATCAAAGAATTTTAAAATATTATTTCATCACAATGATTATTCCAACATACATAGTTTTAATTCTGTCCATTACGGACTACTAAAAAGCGGTCACGTGGTCAAGCCTATTCATCTGGTTTAATGTGCATTAGACTAATTAAAATAGTTAATTTGTTCTTCATTAATTGTAATGTAATTTACTCAGTACATCCTCTTGTTGAAATTAATCCTGATAACATTAGCAGCAGGTTTTTATATTTATAATATGAGATATTTATGTCTAGGAACATGTGTATTTATAATACTAGCGCTCAGCTATGTTTAACACACAATGATTCTTAAGTTAAATGTTACCCCTATGTTGTAGTATCAGAAATACGAAACTGTTTAATTTTGGGTCAGTACATCTCTCAATATCTCACTATCTCAATCAACTGGTACATAATTTGTACAATCTTATTTTTTCAAAACATTTACATCAACTTTTACTTTGGAGTTACCTAAACAAATAGTTATATATGGCAATTTGAAAAAGTAAATTCATCATGTGCTGGTAGAGTAGTGTATATTGTAGTAACATCACTGACGAGAGTCCGACTTAAAATCACATCACTGACGAGAGTCCTGACGAGAGTCCGACTTAAGATAACGTCAGTGACGAGAGTCCGACTTAAGATCACGTCACTGACGAGAGTCCGACTTAAGATCACGTCACTGACGAGAGTCCGACTTAAGATCACGTCACTGACGAGAGTTCGACTTAAGATCACGTCACTGACGAGAGTCCGACTCAAGATTACATCACTGATGAGAGTCCGACTTAAGATCACGTCACTGACGAGAGTTAGACTCAAGATCACCATTATCATCTGATATAGGGGAAACATATCGTAATAACATCACTGACGAGATTCCGCCTTAAGATCACGTCACTGACGAGAGTCCGAATTAAGATCACGTCACTGACGAGAGTCCGACTGAAGATTACATCACTGACGAGAGTCTGACTTAAGGTCACATCACAGACGAGAGTCCGAATTAAGGTCACGTCACTCACGAGAGTCCGACTTAAGATCATGTCACTGACGAGAGTCTGACTTAAGATCACCATTAGTACCTGATATAAAAGTATATATCCTAATTACATCCCTAACTATTATCTAATTGTAGGTGTGTTACAAGGACCAGGAGAATACAGACTTGTCAACCGAATATCAAATTCAAACTTGAGTTCTAAAAAACTATAACCAAAAGGCGGACAAAATACCGAAAAGTTGCATTAAATAGAGTGGAAAGGTGAGAGTGTGTGTCATTGATTCGAACCTCCGTAATTCCCAGTAACTCAGCTTACCAACAGGTACATAATAAACAACAATGATACTAACAGGCATCAGACAACAACACATTATATAGAGATATTGACTACTTGTAAAAGAGGTCATTATGATGGACGAAGATATTTGAAAATTCATATACTTAATAATTATGACGTTTATCATGTAGCTTGGTAAAAATCTATTCCTGTTGCAATCATCGCCGAAAAAGATCACAGTTTGAAATGTAAAAATAAGGAACCAGTTTATGTATTTTTAGATTTCCGTCACCATCAGTTGCCGTGATCGATGAAAGTATGTGCGATTTTCCCTCGGACATGAGTTCGAGTCTCACCGGAGACAGGTAAAATGTTTGTCGAATAGTTAGTGGATTTATCAATTATATGTTGGTTTTTCTCTTCCGGTTTTTCTTTATCACCTAAAGTGGGAATTATTATTTGACCGTGTGCTCAAAAACATTTAAGAATTAAGATAGAATGAAAGAACATTAAAAAACTATTATGTACGATTTCATTATTGCACTGAGAAGATAAGTGAAAAAGGTTAAATGGTTATATCAACCATTTTATATTGGGCATGGCTTGTCTTTATGCTTTACACGAATGTCCAAGTAAAATATTTATGTTACAAATATTGACCTGGAGTCCTGTATTGATAAATTAGTTTTTTTATGCACATCATATTGCACATGGCATATGTTTGTTCACTGTGCGGTAACAACTCTGTCAGTATAGATTAGAGCGTTCATAAAGAATGTTGGTAGTTATTCCATTCAGCGTTTTATGCACCGGAGTGGCAAGTAGGTAGTGACACGTTACTGAATATACACATGTACTTGACGCTGTTACGAAATTTCTCTTGTTATGTGACTGCGCCGCACCGATGAATTCATGGAGGACGAAACAGATGTTACATCACTGACGAATTCTAGAAGGAAGAAATAGTTGTATAATGTAACATCACTCACGAATCCTGCAGGGACGAAACAGCTGTATGATGTTACATTAAGGACAAGTCTTAGATGGTGGACATCACTGACGATTTCTATAATAACGAAACAGACGTAAAACACACTAAAATTCGTCAGGTAGCGCAACTGTATTCTTATCCGGACTTTTCACTTGTGTGTCTTTTGTACAATGTTCCAGGTATAAAATATAAGTTACCTTTGGTTAACGTATCGTCCAGGTTCGTAAAAATAAATACATCTAAATTATATTAACATTCATTGTAAATGAAATGAAACAAACTCATGGGAAGCAGGAAAATATTAGAAAAATAAAAAAGAATTCAACACGTAAAGAAGTGAAGGCGATAGTTTAAGACTATGATACTTTATAGATATTTGTATCTTCACTGTGGCTGTTAGCAGTTAACGTACATAGATACACTGAAGTTAATCATTAAAACCACTCAGTTTTTGACAAAATCGATTTTATTATTGATTTGATATGTAAATGTTTCCTTGTAAAATCTATCAACAATGTTTCAAAGTTACACAATAAAAAACAGTATGATCATTCGCAAATTTGAATAGCAAATACAAAGAAAAGTTAGTTGACTGTTAAACAAGGGAAAAATCGTGTTTTATCATTTTTCTTTTTCTTTTCTTTTTTTAAGCAGAACTTACATTTAATTTGCCTGCACATATTGAAATTATCAGTAAGCTTGAATATCACTACACATTTATATATGTTGCGACTTCTGTGGTTATTGTAATAAAGCAAATTATAACATGTAGCGCATCAGCCTCAACGCTGAATTTAACAGTTATTACATTGTTTTTACATTAAGCGTTGTTTTTACATTAGCGTTGTTTTTATATTAAGCGTTGTTTTTACATTAAGCGTTGTTTTTATATTAAGCGTTGTTTTTACATTAAGCGTTGTTTTTATATTAAGCGTTGTTTTTACATTAAGCGTTGTTTTTATATTAAACGTTGTTTTTACATTAAGCGTTGTTTTTACATTAAGCGTTGATTTTACATTAAGCGTTGTTTTTATATTAAGCGTTGTTTTTACATTAAGAGGAACAAAGGCGCTTTCTGTGAGACTTTGTATATTACACTGTTATGTAGCTATATGTATCAGGTTGATACACATATTGATTTGTTAAAAGCTACTCTGATTTGATAAGAGATCACGACGAGAAGGTTAATACATAATACATTAAAATAAATAAAATCCTGTGTAACAAAGAAGCTTCAGATAAATATCCGGAAGGGCCCATATCTTATATCTCAAATTAAACATTTTTCCATTATCATTTTGCAATGAAAGTTTTTCTAGCCTGAGAGATTTTGCTTGGTCGAAATGTTCTATATTTCATTTTTGCTGCACCAAACAGTACAGTAGTATGTTTATGTAGAACGTTGTAGGTAGTGAAATCTTTCACTGTTGGTGTTTCGTTATTCATTAACGGCGACGAATAAAAACAAAGACTGAAAATGAAAAAAAAAACTTTTACAAACATAACTATGTCATATGTAATCTCGATGTACCTGTAACAGGCTTATGTTATGATGTGACTGTAGTAAGGGATGGTATTGATGGGACATAAATATAGAATGGTATAGATGATATAAAATTGATGTATAATCTATATGATCTCTTATTCTCTTCTTTTCTTTCTATCCTATCATCTCATCTTTTCCTTTTTTTGACAAAATGATTTAGTCTTACACTTGTACCTCTACGAATTGCTTATCTTTATATTTATAGTATAAATATGTGTCACATGCAGTATGATAAATATTTGTAATTTCATTTATGAAGAAGAGTTCATAAGTTGCTAGAACTTGCCTCTGATCCATTTTTCTGCTACTGATGATAAAATAATATGTTTAACTCATTCGTAGGATATACGTGGCTTAGAAATTAGAAATTCAGATAACATGGATTGAATATAGGTTTATAGGCGTTCTCGGACCGACTTGGAACCCGCGTCTACACGTATCGCTTTCCGGAGGCACCAGATATCCCTAGTAAGCTTGGATCTATGAGGTTAAGCAGTAAACACCATCCAATATTTTCCTGCACAATACAAGAGGTAGGATTAAAAACGGAAGAACTTAGAAATCTTTATTGATTCTCGAATGTTTTTTTTCCTGAGAGGAATAATGATAAATAATTGAAATTTTTAGTGAAATCTACGTCCCTTATAATCTACGTTCAAATCAATGGAACGGAATACAAAAATTTACAGACAATTTTTTTTGCGAATTCGCGGAATTGGCAAAAGGTTGTTGAACAGACTTGCAGTTGTTAGGTGACTGTCACCATGCAGTAACTTACAGAGGTGTTGACTTCTTTCAACATTAATGTTGACATATCATATTTCGTTATACATACCTTATTAAGTCTAAATGTTATTGTGTGATAGTGTCATAAGAAAGTAAATTACACGTGCTTAATATTCATTTTACCTTCAGATGTCTGACTTGATGGACAATTTCTAGCGGAGATTTTTTATCGTTACAGAAGGAACTTTCAATTATCGGATGACCATGTGAGGCTGATAGACAAGCGTAAAGACATGTTGGATTCATCGTATATTTTAATCTGATACATTCACAAGAAGGAACGACGTAAACTCTGCCATTAACATAATACAAATGAACTCCAGAGTTTCTAAATTTTATCCATTACGAAACCAATTCGATTTTGTAACTTCCAACTATAGACTTTCCAGTACAAACTTTTCATTTCTACCTTCAATCCGTCGTGCTTGGAATAAACTGGACAATTCTGTTATAACATTACCTATTTTGAATAACTTTGAACACAACATGTCTTCTAATCAGTACCAGCCACCTGTAAATTTTAATTTTGGATATAACTAATAGAGTACTAGAATAAGGCAGACATATAGTTCTTTGAAATATGATTTATTTCGGGCAAATGTCATAGAAAGCCCGGAGTGTAACTGTGGTCATCACTGTGGGAAAGCTTATCACTTCTTTTTCAATTGTACAAGCTTTGGTCAGCAAAGGCGAAGAATATTTCAAAGCCTAAATACACTGGATGCCAACTGAATTCGAAATTACACTTAACCTGGTGTAATAAAACTCCGAAAAAAATACTGAAATGTTAAGATAATACTTATTCAAACAAAAAGGCAGTGTGCCAAATCAAGAACAAAAGATAGGAATACAGGAATACCCGTAAAATGATACCCGGAAGGGTAAGTGTTTTCTACACAAGGTAAACTTCGCCAGGGGTTATAATACAACCTTTCGCGTTTGTTCTGCGAAATGACACTAATCACCAACCACACTTATTTTTTAATAAAGTTATCTAGTGTTATTTTGTTAGTCCTTAAAAATGTGAAGAGGTTTCAAATAATACTTACTTATGAAAAAAAGAATAGCCAAGAAAAGTCAAAATTTTAGACATGGATATTCATAAGTATAACATAAAGTTACGTAGTTATTCAGTATATTATTTTACACAATGCAAAGTTTAGAAATGTATTGTTTACGCAAATAAAGAAAAAAATAAAGATAAAACATGTCATATAATTTAAGTAATATCTCTGTCATCCTGTTAGCTATAGAGACTTATTTGACAATCTGGGGATTCGAAATATTTAGTGGTAATACGTCGTAATGATAAAAAACAAGAGGTGTTCAATTAGGATTTGTGAAGTTTACGCGGGAATTGTTTGTGGGACTGTTTTTCTTTCATAAAATTATCTGATAAACCGGATACTGGATGTCATAGTAAAGTTAATCAAACTACTTTACACAAAATATTCTGGTACAGAACATCTGTTTACAGATATGAGTTCGATTCCGTGTAAATATCGATAGCTGTTGATACGTTTATAAGAGAGAGTTTCGAGAGATACATGCTGCAAAAAGATTAAGGCGAAGCATTACGATCGTGATTAAGATTATATTAAGGAGGAATGTTTGATTTCCTTATGTAATAAAACTAAGACGTATTCATTGTTTGTTTGGTGGTGAAATGTGATGGTTTTATACTTGTGAACGTTACATTAAACGGATTGTCACGGTGGATGTTGTCAAAGCATGTGACTAAGGGCTACAACCGCGTTTATTCTCTTTACGCGTTTTCAATGGTATCAGTGAAGATATTGTTAAGGGTCATATTTGATTTCTCACATGTTTGTAGTTTGGATTATGACATTTTTAACTTAGTATTTGTTTCCAATCCTTCTGTAAATTAGATACGAGGAAAACAAAAATCGTACCGCATAGACCACACTACTACACTGTGGATTAAGAATGGGTTATGTAAATTTTAAATAACAAGATGTTTATATTATAGGAAGGTAGTACTTCAATTCAAGTGAAATTCCCAGATATATGGATATATCGATGTTAAAATTTATTTCAGTCAGTTTTAAGTATACTTATTTACCTCCTTTGTTTTAACAACATGTCATTAGCATCACCGCCGAGTCATTGAAGGACCCAACAGCTGTATGATACATTTTAATTCCTTGTATCTAATTTCTATTTTGTAGTAACAGTTGTTACTGTCTGTTATAAATGTTGTACAATCTTTAAAGCAGATGTTATTTATATAAAATTGCAGTAATAAGTATGCATGTACATCATATAAATATGAATATCTAGTGAGATTACATATTTAACAGGCGTACAGGACGTTGGACTAATTATCAATTAGTTAATAATATTATTGTAAAACACAGATACAGTATCGATTTTAATCTTTTCAATTACTGGATATGTAAATTAATATCATAGTCTTGTATATAATTTAAATTGAATTCATATCGTATCATCACCATTTAAAAGTCCATATGTTTACATAACACAGAATAATGTATTGCTTAATAATTGTACACTTAGTGTTCATAGCTTTACAATTTTTCTTCTAGTACTCAACAGTGATACTAAAGGCCTACATTTTGAAATTTTGAGGATACTGAGGAAAACCAAAGTGATCGAAAGCAAATGGTAAATCTAGGTTAATTGGCAGGATGGTTCCCGAATGATTTTTTGGGGAAAACTCCTTCTTTGTTGATACATATGAATGCTTAACGCAAACGCACTTGTTTTGAACAGCATACTTTTAAATTGGATGGCAGAGAGAAAACAACAAGAAAATAGGAAAACATAAACATTATCAAATAATCCAAACTCAGATGGAATAAAACCAATGCAAAATATGAACAAATGAAAGATTTACACAGATATTCCTGAACAAAAGTACAAGGATAATTAGATCAGGTGTTCCGGAAGAGCAAACGTCTTATTTCTTCTATGACACCCATTATATAAACCTTGGTCAATCAACTGTGACATCTGCATATCATAGTATGGAGATGGAGGTATATTACTATCCAGAAATGGAAACTTGAAATCATCATGTTTATCATACAACTTGATGGAAAGTTGTTCAAGTTGGTTTCGTTATAGGAAAATATCGAGATAAGCAGCTGATGTAGAAGAGCCTGTGGTATCTTTGATTTCCAGTTCTGGTACATATTTACGATGAACGTAGTCAATAAGTGTCTAGTTATTTACAGACAAGATGTCAGCAATATATCTAAAGGTGAAATTAAACGACTTTACAAGATCTTTGTGACCTGTTTTGATAAGCTAGTCAATGAATTCAGTCTCTTATGAAAACAAAAACAAAAAAAAGTCAGCCAACAGAAGGGCGCAGTTTGTTCCCATAGGTATGCCAATAGTCTGTTGGAAGATCTACTACCAAACTCGACGAAACTGTGGTCAACCAGAAAATCGATCATTTTTATGATTTCGTACTCCGAATATTTCGTTTTTGATTTGGTCGTAAATTTTACGAAATACGCTTCAGTATAGTTCATAACCATATATTTATAACGCCGTCGACCTTTCCTGGAGATGAAAGATTTCATGACGAGAAAACGAAGACGTTCCTTCAGTTTAGAATGGGGTATGGTGGTGTACTGCGTGGAATTATCAAATAGGAGACATTTGTTTTCAGAAGAGGTGTTAAAGATACTGTAAAGTCACTTCTTAGAGTAAACAGTATCACAATAAGGCTGTAACCCAGATGTTATGGTACTTAGAATAATTGTTAGAAGTTTAGACAAAGGCTCGATTGAACAGTTAGACGAGCAAGCTATAAAACGTTGTTTATATGGATTCCTGTGATGTTTAGGGATCCACTATAAACGGGGGAGGTCCAAATGTTTATCATTAATAGGATATCAAAATGGTTCGTAATAACGAGGCAAGATCAGCATTTCGTCCTTTTGAAAGAAAACATCATGTAGAGGCGGGGTCTCCTTCGTTATCAAACAAATCCATTCCCTTCTATATAAGGAAATGTAATGTTTGCAGACAAGAATTAAGTTATTGGACGCCTTATCTGCGAAATAATCACATACCTGTCATGTAAATCTTGAAGTGTAGATTTAACATCAGGATCTAGGAAAGCTGAATTGTGTTTTGTTTTCATTTTCGATTTCAAGTTGCAGATTATTTTACGAATGGTGAACGGAATGGACATAACTCTCCCCGAAAGTGAGTCCAACGCAGCATAATCTCGTTTCGCCAATTCCCTGGAAACGTTTCAACAGAATCCATAAGTATCTTGAAATTCGCATTCCAATTAACGGACGAGGTTTCACGATATTCAGGACCCTTCATGAAAAGCTCTCGTAGCTTAACATTTTGAATAATGATTATATCACCACTTCTAAGTTCTAAGGTCATCTACGTTCAGTTGATGCAGCGTTTGTTTGTAGTTATACGGTTAGGATGCAATGCACTTGCAGTAATGACAGAAACTTTCAGGGGTGTTTCTACTTTGAAAGTATGGTTGAATGTTAGCTTGAACAGATTTCTGGTGTAAAATATTGGTGATATTTATAATATCAACTCCTTAATTTACAAACTCAACATTTATAAGTTAGCGAGTTGATGATCGCTGAGGTGCATATTTGTACTCTCGGACTGTTAGCTATGTAAACTGTTGGTATTGTCTTGACCTGGGATGGTTTTAGATGTAAATTGTTGTTTATACCATAACAAATCACTGTTAAACAGAGGAGGTTTTTACATAGCAATACTTTACTGCACAAGATCACGCTTGTAAAAACGTGTATAATTGTCAACATTTTTGGTGAATTTATAAAGATTTTACCTGATATTTATTGGTTACTCTTACAATTGGAATATATTGCTGACAGAAGCGCCACCTGTAGGCCAATCGAGAAATCTGTTTCGATATCGTTAAGCTATGAGGGAATCAACATATTTGATAAATGACATATCTAATGAAAAATACGCCGTGGGCAAGAACATTGTGTTTAGATTTACCAGGTTTTATTTGAATATATCTCATAATGTATCACTATATGGATAAGTTAAAATGTAGCTTGCAGTTCTTGGCGAACTTCGTTCATTAGAAATCCAAAAGCAATGTCTACCACTTGAATATTTTTTTTCAAATATTTCCGTGATAGATATCACCAGTTACTTATACCTGATAGAAAACACAAGGTTTCATGATGCGTGGTTTGCTGAAAACTAAAGTTTAGGAACCTCTGACGATTATTCAATAAAGGACTGCACGTACAGATTTAATGTCGCTACTGTAGGAATTCTAGATTCCAGATAAGTCCTAGATACAACAAATGTTCCCAATACATAAATTTAAATACACCACTTAGCCTTAAAAACAGTATAACATATGACGCATTATATACGAATAAATAATACACTGAAACACATATATCAGTGGGTCAATATAAACAAGAGAAATATCCAATCAGGACAGACCTGTGCACCTTTTCTATATATATCGATAGGTTATATACCATAGATGAGTTGTTATTACACAATCGACAGTAGTATCTTAATAGTAATTTTGTAGTTTACAGACATTTTGCGCATTTCTGTGGAAAGATCGTTCAAAGGAAATGGTTGACGGCAACCCACTTCTTGCTGTGCTTTGTGTTACAATGGTGATGTCTCTTGCTGATCGAGGTAAAAGAAATTGTCTTGATATGTACATACAAAATATATAACCATTTGATGTCAGCATCATCTAATGATCAACAGTCATGCCGAAAAACAGAAATAACAAAAAACGTTTTGAACGGAATCTTTGACCATAATTGGTGGTGATGTCCAGATCATCTGGTTTCACTTTGTTGGTTTTTTCTGTTGGTTTTTGTCTTTGTTTCATATGTTCTCAGTGTTACTGAACCCTTTACTAAAAAGCGGCGTGCTTACTTTATTTCTTTTCCTTGTTTCGAATTTAAAAAACGATCTTTCGAAATTTTATCTTGTTTCATTAAACTAGTAACATTCATTCTGCGGAACAGTGCCTTACTCCGTGGCAATTGAAGGAATAGTTTCGATCTGGTAAAGGAATTCTTCAAAATGATGAACAAGGAAAAACAAAATTGATAGATTTATACATAGTGTCTTCTCAGCATCTGTTGGCCCCTCCATATTTCGTGAAAAGAAAATAATAGTATTTATATAAAAGATTAATAAAGTGATCTTAAAACATGTTAGTAAAAGCTGTCCGAACTGTGTGTATATTTCTTGTGCTTATATTGTACATTTCTTTTATCGATTCTGGAGTTATCCGAAAGAAATAAAATGACATTTTAACATGATTTACGATCGCGCTATGCAACATTTTACCTTTTTAAAAGTGCTTAATGCAGTAGAAACATGATAAAGGATACGAAACTTTAGTAGGTCAACAATGTGTCAACAAACAGAAATCATTTATACAAATTCTTAGCTCAGCATGTTTGTATTGTAGCTAGATGTTGCCAGGCATCAACTGTTTCCTGATTATATTCAATTATCGATGTTGACGATCGAAAAAAATAAAATGGAAAGTGTTTTAAAACGAACCATTAATTATATAGATTTTTCTCTGAAAAGAATCATGACATACATGATTCCGATGTTTCTGTTACAGATGTATGTCATGATGTGACTGTAGTAGGCGGTGGTATTGGCGGGACATACGCGGCCTGGAAACTCAGGCATCATGAATTAAATATAGGTTTATACGAGTTCTCAGACCGACTTGGAGGCCGCTTCTACACGTATCGCTTTCCTGAGGCACCGGACATTCCAATCGAGCTTGGTGCTATGAGGTTCAACAATGAACTCCATCCGATATTATCTCGTACAATACAAGAACTCGGGCTTAAGACGGGAATATTTAGAAATCAAGATTACTTTTCCGATGAGACAATGCTTTTCCTGAGGGGAGTACATTTCCGTAATAAAGACTTTAGTGAAAATCATGTGCCTTATAATCTACGTCAAAATGAAGGGAAAGGGATACAAGAAATCTACAGGTTTGTTTATTTATTCATCATTTTCATAAAAGGTTGTGAAGTTGACTGATGGTTTATAGATGGCCTTTAATATTCATAATTGCATACATTATGTCAGTTTACAGTCTGTAAAGTACAAGATGTAAAATTGTAGATTAGTAGATGGGCTTTTTTCAACATCTCAATATTTTTTGCGTGCTTGATTATTATGGAAGAAAGGCGAGTAAACGTGGCTGTTATCCCCGAAAATGACATTTTCACGGATCGAAATCGTTGAATATTTAGTCGTCTTGATCAAATAATAGATTGGGTGACTTGATGGCGTACTTGGTAATAAGAGCATTAATTTTGCTAGATTTCGGAAATATCGTTTTTCCAATACTGCAGCACTTCTGACTACTGCATGGTTTCCTTGTATGCCAAACCACACTCCATTCCTGTTGAGCTGTCATTGAATAATTATCTTAACGATTCAGCTCAACCAAAGAAATGGATAGTCCCTGAATCATAGCCAAGTGTAAATGTGAATATTGATATTCATTTTGTTTTCAGATATTTGACTCAAAAAACCAATTTTAGTGGAGACGTTTCATCTTTACAGAAGGAGCAGCCCTTTATTGTATCAGATGACCATGTGAGGTTGACAGACCAAACGTAAAACCAATATGAAATAATTATATACATAATTATTGATGAATTAATAATATTGCGTCATTCTATGATTTCTAATTCTATTAATGTTCAAATGTGATAGATAGCTAGTCAATAAAAAGAAAAATAATAAAAAAAAAATTAGCCAAAATATACCACGATATTCAATCAATTTCAGAGTTTATGAAATTTATGAATGCAGAAGAATATCAATCATACCGTACATTTGTATTTTCTGAACAGTACATACTGATAAATATATAAGTAACATTGGAAACGGAACTCTTAAAGTAGAACACCAGGAATAAACATCATTAAGCATCTAAACATCAAATGTATTATTCTCTTCACAGAATCAGTGGATTTTTTGCAAAGTATTTGAGTGAAGAAGCTGTTGAATTGGTCGCTAACATTTATAGATTTAACTTGTTTAATATTACGGCCGCCGATGTTCTACAATTTATACCAAAAACGGATATCTTCCCCGTGTATATGACAATATCAGAAGGTATGCAACAACTTCCGGAACACTTGGTAAAGCAGTTTATTGGAGCCAGCAGGTAAAAACTGTTTCGTAATTATACTAATGTTCGGTAATACCTTAATATTCCTTATACATACACTAAACAAAAAAAGAGAGGTAACACTACTTTATTCTGTGATTAATTAATTAACCCCTTCATAAATCCTTACCAATCATGTACGAATAAAGTAATTGATAAATTCTGATAAAACTGCAGTCATGGTTCATTATAAAACTTTGCGTTCAGTTGATTTTATTCGACTGTAATGGACGTTGCGGTCAATTTCAAAGGTAACACCATTAGTAACGGGTATGACCACCGTTTGCGAAGTAAACAGCATTGCAGCGTCGTCGCATGGAACTCGTAAATCGGCGGATAATTCGAGGAGAGATGTTGTTCCATTCAGCGATCAAGGCTTGGGCCAGCTCCTGTAAGTTTGACGGCTGATTTTGGCGTTCTCTCACGCGTCGCCCAAGAACGTCCCAGACATGCTCAATCGGTGACAAATCAGGTGATTTAGATGGCCAATCTAACACCTGTACGTTATTCTGCTGCAAGAAAGTTCTGCTGACGCGACTGGTGTGCTCTGGTGCCTTATCCTGTTGAAAAATAGCGCCAACGCTATGGCGTCTTAAAAATGGCAGAACCACTGGTCTTAGGATTTCGTCCCGATATCGCATGCCGGTTAAATTGCCATTTAACACAACAAGCCTGATACGAGTCCCCCCACAAATACCACCCCAAACCATTACATTTCCGCCGCCAAAGCGGTCCCGTTCTGCGACGCAGCAGTTCGCAAAACGCTTCCCTCGTCGCCTCCAAACTCTGCGCCTTCTGTCACCGTGTTGCAAACAAAACCTGGACTCATCTGAAAACAAAACATTGTTCCATTGTCGTAAAGCCCTACGACGGTGAACAGGTGTCCAGTTACGCCGATTATTACGGTGACGTCGCAACAAATTGTGTCCAGTGTAGGGACGCTGCGCTTTCAATTGGTAGGCCCTCAACCTGTTGCTGACTGTTAGGGGAGACACACGACGCCCAAACAATGTCCTTGTAGTCTCTATTGCGGTTACGAATCGATTGCGCAAGTGTATCAATCGTATACGAGGGTCATCCCTGGCGGTCGTTTTACGGGGTCGGCCGCTTCGGGGACGATCGGATGTTAACCCAGTTTGGTTTAAACGACTTACCAACTGGAAAATTGTCTTAACACTGCAACCAAAATGCCGTGCAACTCCACGGCGAGACTCCCCAGCCTGGATCATGCCTACAGCCCTTTCTCTCTGTACTTGTGACAGCCGGTGCATAATGATAAAGTTGATAGATAGCAAGATTCGGTGATTTCTAAGTCCTAACCTTTCTTTTTTTGTTGAGTATATATAATAGATATAAGCAATGAACCACTTGGATGTAGCAGATATCGACTTGTATCGCTGTATTTATCACAGATAAACTTAACGTTAGACGATGGTCTCATCCAGTGGATACTCTAACAATGAGTATTTGAATAGCCATGTATGAATATATAGCCACAGAAAACGTAAAAATTAGTAAAAATTTTCAGCTCTCTAAGGTCAATAGCATGTTTTCGGGACATAGGCATATGAGGTAAATAATAGCGACTGTTTAACCATAGTCACATTCTCAACTCGGGCATATAGATGTATGGTGTACCTCGCAATATTATTACTTAAAATTACATCGAGTTACACCATGCTTTATATTACACAATTAAGGACTTGTATACATATGTAATGTTTGAAACAATATCTAGATAGATAAAGACGAAACATGTCTCGACACTTAAGTAATTTGTGTGTTTAAATACAGTTTAGTGAATTTGAAAGTTTAAAAAAAATGTATAAATTTACCTTAATTGTTTATAACTGCAGAAATCATAGTGTACGCACAAACCATCAACTGATCAGTATCACCCGGAACTCTGTTGATGGCTATACCCTAGGATTCATGAAGACTGTAACGAGTGACGGAAAAACAAGTCCGACCAGCCAATTTATCAGTGTCTGTAGCCAGCGAGTTATATTGACTGTCCCGCCACCAGCTTTGCTTCAGATTAACTGGGAAACGTTACAACAGCGACATATTCTTTCAACTTTAAAAACTTTGAACTACCATGTTGGTGTTAAAGTGTTCTTGCTGTATGACTACCCTTGGTGGAGAGACCATCTAATCAAATCAGACATTGATAGCTTGAATTCATACGACAGTCTTCATAAATGCCCCAAGCTCAAAAATCAATATTCTAATTACTATGATATTCTACATTCTGGTTATATTGATAACAGGTACGATGAACATATACGCCCAACTTTGATATCAGATCTCCCAATTGATATGACCTTAGATTTTGGTATTTCTAACAGGACAGGCCGAGCTGTTTTGTTGGCAGCGTATTCAGTGCATGACTTGTGGAGTGAGTTACAGAAAAATGGCGAAAAACTCAATCTTGGACATCACAGCGTGTCAACAGAGGTTGTCAGACACGCCCACATGTACCTGGCAAAGCTTTACAACATTAACATGACAGTAATCCCGACACCGACTGCTGGAGTGATATCACACTGGGATCAGTATCCATATAAGGAGGCCTTCAGTACATCGAAAACTGGAGTCGATAAGGAAACAGTTTGGAGAACAATTCACAAACCATCAGCTGTGGATAATATCTTCATCGCGTCTGGCTCCTACTCGAAGCGTACGTCTGATGCCTGGTCCGAATACTGTTTGGAGGCTGTCGAAGGAATAATTTCCACGTATTTTGGAAACAATTAACCTTTACTTTGAATGAACAAGATAACGCGACTGATAATTGAATCATCATATTTTCTAAGCGAGTTTTTACGATGAAATGGGCAATTTTACTGTGAGGAAGTTTGGACTGTTCCGTTAATTTACAAACATGAAATCAGATTTCTATTAACAACTTTTGTAATTATGCATTCAGATTTTGTTTGTAAACGTCGAACTGGGATATCGGCCTTTATCTGTTGAGGTGATGGAGATTAATATCAGAAAATATTTGTAAATATCTTAATTAATGGTAATGATATACATTGTGGATCATAGTAAAAAATTTAATAAATGCAACAATGCTGTTTGAAAATAAATCACATTCAGGTAGATCGGAGTTGTGTTGTATTGCTAATTATCATTATATAATGACTCTGCTGTAAGTTGATTTTGTCTGGTACAACTGTGATATTAGGTGTGGAAATGTCATATATGTACACAGATGCCAGTAAAATTATCTGAAACCTAAGTGAAATTGAATCCTTTCTTATAAAAAATGATAATGATTTAATATGTTCAGTTTCAGATCACTGTGTAAAGACAAGCAGTAAACCTAGACTATAAATAATATGATATATTTGTACTGTCTTGCACGTTGATTATGTTCTGTACCACTGTGATGTTTGATGTGGAAGATGCCATATATGTATTGATGCACCAATAAAATTGTCTGAAACTAAATTGAAATAGAAACTTTTGAAAAATAGAACTCCTTAAATGTAGATATCTAGATTTTAGGTCTTGTGGACATTCAGAAAACAAATATATTCACAAACTACACAATTTCAACACTGACCGAAGTCCGGAAGTAAATATTTTGAAAAAAATAAAATCTCAAGAAATGTCATTCATTTGTTGTCTTACATCACATATCAAATGAAGAATTCAATTCACTCAGCTGTTAATGAGGCAATTTATGTTAAATAGGATATGGCGTGATGACTACCATTTTGTTTCCCTGTTAAAACTTGAATGTCACTAAATGGTATGGAATCGTCGGCATTTTTTACTATCAAATGAGTTCAATGACTTTTGACTCAACAGCGATCCTTTTTATTTGATATTTATTTGTAATTACCTTTACAATGAAAAGAAAGTTATGAAAAATGATATAATTACACAATCGACGATTTACTAGATATTACTTTTTTTAAATGTTTCAACATCAATCATGGCAGCCATATTGAATTTATGACTTAAAAAAAGTTACACTGACAACATCGGATGCTTACCTTCAACATATCAAATAGACTATAAACATATTTCTTACCCATCAACAGAATTGATGATGACACATAATATTTCACAACATGCTGATATAGATAAATGATAGCTGCCACAAATCATCAACAACTGATGAAAAAGGAAAAGAAGAGAGAAAGAGAGTGAGAGGGTGGGGGGAGAGACACACAGAGAGAGGGGAGGGAGAGTTCACGAAGTTGTCAACTGACGCACAAACAAATGAAAGTTATCAGAATATTTATGATCGTCATAGTGATATCATTGGAAAACTGAAAACTGCACGTAGTGTGTGTAATTATACTGTTTTAATACAACCAGGATTGATATATATTGAGAGGTAATTAGTTATCATATAATACTTACCACTGTTTGTCAATTTACCTATATAAGCGAAAATCGTGCCTATGAAAGAATCATGCCTTGCCAAATGTTTAGATACATGAATGTTACAAATATTTCCATTTTTTCCGGTTATATCACAATTATCATGTGACTTTTAACATCGTATGTCAAGATTCATAAATCAGCGAATTCCATGGTATGCTTAAAGAAGACACATTATACCAAACAAGTTTTACATGTACGGAGTTCCTTATACCTGTGATATCTAGACACTTTATTGTATGTATTTCGTCCTGATTGAATACATTTAATAGGATTTAATGAGGCTTTGTTTGTATCGTTGCAGGACAGGAAAAGCTCTTAATAGCCCAGGAGTACTGTATTGTGAAGATGGGTTGCCTATAGGGATGTATGATATAAAATGTATAGGAACTGAACAAATGATCACGGAATGCCCATATACTGGATGGGGATACTCCGATTGTGATCATATTGAAAACGCTGGGGACAACTGTACTACTAAATAACTCAGAAATGTTGCTATCTATGAAATATATCTTATGGATTAACCTAGAGAGTTCATACAGATCCCACTTTGTGAATGATGATGACAAGGTTGATTCTATCATTGAATTGTTGAGCTAATAATATTAAGATATATAGATATCAGAATAAGTGATTCAGGAAATTAAATATTTAGTTATGTTATACAAGCTTAATAAAACTAGGTTTCAGCCGTTTTGTTTTGTACTATAACTAATTCGATTTATAATAAGTATCTAATATAAGTGATAAAAACTAAAAAAACAATGTTATGAAACGTTCCAGAAGCGAATTTCTATATAAAATATATATGTAAATCTGTGTATTGATTTAAAGAGAATCTGAAACCGAAATGGAAATCTGCCTGGAAACTGACAATCGTCTATCTAGATTTTGACCTTTCCTCGGTTGCTTTCTATGCTTCAACATTTTGTCTCTTCTCATCTGTGATGAATCCTAGAAGGACGAAACAATTGTATGATGCATCATCACTGATGAGTTCTAGAAGGACGAAACAGCTGTATGATGTAACATTACTGATGAGTTCTAGAAGAATCAGACAGATGTACGATGTAACGTCACTGACGAGTCGTAGAAGGACGAAACAGTTGTATGATGTAACATCACTGATGAGTTCTAGAAGGACGAAACAGCTGTATGATGTAACATCACTGATGAGATCTAAAATGACTAGACAGCTGTATGTTGTAACATCACTAACGAGTTCTAGAAGGACAAGACAGCTGTATGATGTAACATCACTGACGAGTCCTAGAAGGACAATGCAGCAGGATTAAAATACTTCCAGCTTCAAATCTCACAACGGAACCAACAGACAATCTAACGAACATCAAACACGTCCAGCTTCATATCACACAACGGAACCAGCAGACAAACTAACGAACATCAAATACTTCCAACTTCATATCTCACAACGGAACTAACAGACAAACTAATGAACATCAAACACGTCCAGCTTCATATCACACAACTTAACCAACAGACAAACAAAAGAGCATCAAACACGTCCAGCTTCATATCACACTTTTGTTGATATTTTTGTCATATCTGCTTCACTAGAAAATAAATAAATTTGCATGATCGTGATAGACATATTTCTGGTCCTTGTTATCCATCGCAAGATGACAAAACTGCTTTACAATAGATGAAGATTTAAGGATTATGAACAGAATTTCTAAAAAATATAAAGTTTATTGCAGTGTAACCTAACATAAAAAACAGAAAATAAAACAACGACGGTAAAAATTTCCATTTTATTGAAATTGTGACAGCGAGGTGGTAGCGAAAACGAAGTCTGAGATACACATACACAGATGGCGCCAAGCGTAATGTATCTGATACACTAGGGCCAACACATTGCTGTTTTTTATAACTAAAGCGAGGAAATGGATCTACTATCAAAACATAACTTGTCATCCTCC
The DNA here is from genome assembly GCF_031769215.1 of Ylistrum balloti. Lineage (NCBI taxonomy): Eukaryota > Metazoa > Mollusca > Bivalvia > Pectinida > Pectinidae > Ylistrum > Ylistrum balloti. Next base: position 135,423 of record NW_026782441.1, read on the forward strand.
GATTCTGATGATTATCAATGACAAATACTCATTGTACTAGAATAATTCATATTATTTTACAATGCTATGGATGAAGATTTTCATGAAATCAGGTCACATGTTAAAAACCTCGTCTGTTAGTCGGCAGATAATTAGGGAGAAAGATCAATAAAAATATGTAAACATAAGTATTGTATAGATATTTTCTTAACTCCTTACAAACATTTACCTTGTGCAATATATAAATGGTGTCGAAAATACTTTACTGATCAATAAAGAATATTTCGATACACATAGATATATTCATAACTTTTGATCTCGTCCGTCTAATTGTTTGCAGATACACATATATATATGCATGCTTGACGTTGCTATCCATCAATCCGAAAAGCGGAAACGAATATAAGCGTACCTCAATAATCTATTAGACTTTTAGAATCAATATCTTCCACTGCATTAATTAAAAAATGAAAAAAAAACAAAAAAAAAAAACAAAAAAAAAACAAAAAACAAAACAACAAACAAAAAAAACAACAAAAAAACTTGTTCACCCTCTGAATTTCAAGACAATCTAAGGCAAGGGCTGAAAATTTAAAAAAAAATCCATTTCCGTTTAAACAATGTATATGCAAATACCTCCATGACAAAAGAGTTCAAAATCTTTATATTTCCTCAAAATAGTCAGAGATACGAATACCCCCCTTTTATGCTACATTAAGAACAGAGTTGTGTCCTCGTACATGGATTATGTTACATAAATATTATTACTGACAATTTCAGCTTTTTCTGGACAGGCATTCTGCATACCACATCTACAATAAAGATTCCCTTCTGCAGGAATATCTGATGCTTTAAATGTTGCAGATGCCTGTCCCCCAGTGGAACATCCTGCTGTTGATGTAGTTACGCTTGGATTTGTCAAGTCATGTAGACTCTGTAAACAGATAATAACCAATATTTCATTGTAAATTAATATTAATTCTTTTCATTATACGGAAAAGAGATGCAAACAAATGGCCAGTAGCCCCTCACGATCATCTTTAGTCACTATATCGGTCCACATAAATCCATTTATTCCTAGCACAGTTGAATTACAAAAATAGTTTAAGCTAAATCGCCCTTACAATTCTCTTAGACATACGATAGACGACGGTTGGTTTTGAAGAAAAATATGCCAGTCTTTAACAAAAGTTTTCCTTTCTTTAGTATTCTATGTAAATTCTAACATTCTTCACCACCACTACAAGAGGAACCGCAGTGAAAAGAACATAGGACTGAAATATTCAGATTCCAATAAACTTGAATGTCAATTCCTCAAGCAAACATGCTGCTCCACAGATTGCACGAACTATTTCCTAATGCAAAATAGAAGTTTAAAGTCTGAAATATATTTGACCTCTATAATTAAGTCAGTATCCGGGGTCATTTTGTTTTTGACCCCGGTACCTTGGAAGTTGGCAAATGATTTTCATTAAAACAAAATTGGTATCTTTTTATATCAACATGATACAGACCATTAGGCTTTTCGGTTATTGAAGGTTGTTGAAGAGATGCCGTTTGCAGTATAAAATTTAGTGACAGACGCTGGGTATAGTACCATAGCATTACCTCACTTGATATACCCGGCATCTGTTCATTCTTGAGGTGATTAGTGTATTAGTTTTTCAAAAGTGTTCGAGGATGACTTGACTGATGACACCGTAATCGTCTCAGGTGTAAAATTCTTCAGTGTGATGATGCAGCATGAATGTGATATATTCAGATATCCACAAATATCTTTTAATTTCCAACGTTCAAGGTTGATGTTGATGTCTACTAACTTCTATCCTGGTGAAGAATATACTAGTATAAGGACATTAACTCATAACTTATGTTCCAATGCATGTTAATAAAAAAGATGGGGATTTTTACGGTCGTCATAGTGATCGTATTAAGATATATTTTATTTTTTGGTGCGATATAAAGCTGAACATGTTAGTTTGTATGTCTGTTGTATACCTGGTGACTTTCTCTGGTTGTTAAAGATTTACACGAACGTTGTCGTCGATAAAACAGCTGACGCTTATTCTTCAGGAGCGCCTTGTCTTATTCCTTTTGTACTTTTCAAGAGTCTTCATGTCAATAATTCTTTTTTTCATATGTTGCCCTTAGTTTGTATGTTAATGTAAAGCAAAACTGTGGTCAATAAGATAACTTTCATCTGAAATTCCTAAATAACTCCACATACACCCTTAACTAGGAACGGAAGTGACATGCTGGTAAACACACATAAGGCGACAGTGAGAGATATAGTTTAAGAAAGAACTTACATTTGATGTGCTGAGAAACCAGTCAATTGTGAGGTCACTTGTTGGGTAACCACAGTCTGTCTCACATATATAGTCATCACCACTTTTACTAAGTGCACAGGAAGAAGGATACTCTGAAATTGATTACAAAAGAAACAACATTTACTGTAGAAATACGGATTTGCATGATTCTGTTGGAAAACAAAATTAAATCTCTTGTTTGTTGCATAATATGAACACACGAGATACAGTTAACCTGCTATCTGACCTATTTTGAAATTTCGATCTGGAATAATTTGCCTCCTCATGAAGGCAAGACCGTCTGAGATATCCTTAATGATAATATATTAATCAAGAATGGAAACATTGAAAACCTTGATCCCTGGGTTTAGCTAATGTACTTCACTCTTGTTTTCTTAATAATACATAATACTTCATAGTTAGATATACAAGTACACATAAAAAATGTTTGTAAGAAAATGTAGTCATGACCTCAAGCACAGTGTGACTTGGTGTTGCTCTTTCGTCATCACCTAATTTATTGCTTTCAACCTGACCATGCTATATCGCCCACCCCAAAAAACATGGTAAACGTCATGGCGGTGTATCACTTGTTGTTACCAATTGTCTAGAACCGATCGCAGTCACACAAACATTCCTTCATCTAAAAAACAGAAACAACACCAGTAGATGGAAATCCAATCACAAAGTTTGATACAATAAAACTCACGTTCGATAGAAAAGTAATCAGGCAACAAAGCAAACTGGGACAAAACCATTACGACCTAACAACACTAGACACACAGCTAACTGACCATAATACAAAATCCCTATGTAACATTATAAAAATCAACGCTAAATACTTCATTTAAAAAAAATGGTCCCTTAAAATCTTATAACATGTAGGTCTGAACTTCACAACTAACGGCTGATGCAACAATACAAACGTTAACACACGAAATCAAACCAAAACACAAACCAATGAAAGTTGAAATACAGAAACTAGCACAAAAAGTATATCTGAACTTCATCGTAAAATCATTTAAGGATGTACCGATCGATTATTTCAATTCATCTCACTTTGGAAAATAAAACACTCGCACTCATACACACAAACACACACACACCCTCACACACATACTCACACACACATACATACACACACTCATACACACACCCTCTCACACACACAGACACACACACACACAAACACACACACACACAATTAACAGATTATCAGTGGCCAACAGGAGGTGTAAAGATGATATTTAACCTTTAACTAATAAACCTTTTATTACAGATCGAAATTTCAAAATAGGTCAGATAGCAGGTTAACTGTATCTCATGTGTTCATATTATGCAACAAACAAGAGATTTAATTTTGTTTTCCAACAGAATCATGTAAATCCGTATTTCTACAGTAAATGTTGTTTCTTTTGTAATCAATTTCAGAGTATCCTTCTTCCTGTGCACTTAGTAAAAGTGGTGATGACTATATATGTGAGACAGACTGTGGTTACCCAACAAGTGACCTCACAATTGACTGGTTTCTCAGCACATCAAATGTAAGTTCTTTCTTAAACTATATCTCTCACTGTCGCCTTATGTGTGTTTACCAGCATGTCACTTCCGTTCCTAGTTAAGGGTGTATGTGGAGTTATTTAGGAATTTCAGATGAAAGTTATCTTATTGACCACAGTTTTGCTTTACATTAACATACAAACTAAGGGCAACATATGAAAAAAAGAATTATTGACATGAAGACTCTTGAAAAGTACAAAAGGAATAAGACAAGGCGCTCCTGAAGAATAAGCGTCAGCTGTTTTATCGACGACAACGTTCGTGTAAATCTTTAACAACCAGAGAAAGTCACCAGGTATACAACAGACATACAAACTAACATGTTCAGCTTTATATCGCACCAAAAAATAAAATATATCTTAATACGATCACTATGACGACCGTAAAAATCCCCATCTTTTTTATTAACATGCATTGGAACATAAGTTATGAGTTAATGTCCTTATACTAGTATATTCTTCACCAGGATAGAAGTTAGTAGACATCAACATCAACCTTGAACGTTGGAAATTAAAAGATATTTGTGGATATCTGAATATATCACATTCATGCTGCATCATCACACTGAAGAATTTTACACCTGAGACGATTACGGTGTCATCAGTCAAGTCATCCTCGAACACTTTTGAAAAACTAATACACTAATCACCTCAAGAATGAACAGATGCCGGGTATATCAAGTGAGGTAATGCTATGGTACTATACCCAGCGTCTGTCACTAAATTTTATACTGCAAACGGCATCTCTTCAACAACCTTCAATAACCGAAAAGCATAATGGTCTGTATCATGTTGATATAAAAAGATACCAATTTTGTTTTAATGAAAATCATTTGCCAACTTCCAAGGTACCGGGGTCAAAAACAAAATGACCCCGGATACTGACTTAATTATAGAGGTCAAATATATTTCAGACTTTAAACTTCTATTTTGCATTAGGAAATAGTTCGTGCAATCTGTGGAACAGCATGTTTGCTTGAGGAATTGACATTCAAGTTTATTGGAATCTGAATATTTCAGTCCTATGTTCTTTTCACTGCGGTTCCTCTTGTAGTGGTGGTGAAGAATGTTAGAATTTACATAGAATACTAAAGAAAGGAAAACTTTTGTTAAAGACTGGCATATTTTTCTTCAAAACCAACCGTCGTCTATCGTATGTCTAAGAGAATTGTAAGGGCGATTTAGCTTAAACTATTTTTGTAATTCAACTGTGCTAGGAATAAATGGATTTATGTGGACCGATATAGTGACTAAAGATGATCGTGAGGGGCTACTGGCCATTTGTTTGCATCTCTTTTCCGTATAATGAAAAGATTTAATATTAATTTACAATGAAATATTGGTTATTATCTGTTTACAGAGTCTACATGACTTGACAAATCCAAGCGTAACTACATCAACAGCAGGATGTTCCACTGGGGGACAGGCATCTGCAACATTTAAAGCATCAGATATTCCTGCAGAAGGGAATCTTTATTGTAGATGTGGTATGCAGAATGCCTGTCCAGAAAAAGCTGAAATTGTCAGCAATAATATTTATGTAACATAATCCATGTACGAGGACACAACTCTGTTCTTAATGTAGCATAAAAGGGGGGTATTCGTATCTCTGACTATTTTGAGGAAATATAAAGATTTTGAACTCTTTTGTCATGGAGGTATTTGCATATACATTGTTTAAACGGAAATGGATTTTTTTTTTAATTTTCAGCCCTTGCCTTAGATTGTCTTAATTCAGAGGGTGAACAATTTTTTTGT